>NC_138222.1:61325864-61577864 GCF_964197995.2 Scardinius erythrophthalmus | reverse complement strand
CAGCCAAACTTGAGTCGCTTCACCGTCGCCTCGATCATAAGAACCTTCAGGGAGGAAAACAGGTACAGTAGATGTGCTTCAGACTGCTCTCTACTGTAACTGTTGAGTGCTGTACACTGTGCTGTTACAACACATACATGAACTGTAGCTGTTGCCCTACACTACTGTAATAAAAATAAATACATCAAATTGCCTCATAATCAGATTTTCTGAATGCTTCCATTTTGTAAAAAGGATGTGTTACAGTTACAGTAATCAGTACTTCTATTTTTCTAGGACACAGAGATGATGAAATGGAAGAAGCCTGCCAAATATCTCAGTTGATGCAAGAGGATCCCCCCCGCTGCCTGGCTAGGGCCAATATATCCTGTGATGCTGACGAGATTCTCTGACCTGACCCAGACTGGATGCTGGGGTAGAGTATTTTATTTATTTATATTTTTTTTTGGTGTGTTGTACTGTACAGTACATTAAGTAATAAAAAATATGTGCCAATGTATCCATTAGTTGTGCCTTTTGTGTTTGGGGGTTTGTGAGGGGGAGGGGGAGGGGGGGGGACCACAAGTAACATAACTTACCAGTTTTGGAAATGTTGTTTTGAATTTATTGCACCAGTGTGTAAGACTGTTGTAGTGTGTGTGTTTGTGAGGGCTTATGTGTGATGTCTGAGGGCAAAGAGTGAATGGTTTTGAGTGGAGAGTTTCATATTAACCTGAAAATAGGATGTTTGCTGTGTGTTTACTGTTTTGAGAAAACGAGGCATAGTTTCAAGAAATGTGTTTAAGCAATCAAGAAAAACTGTAAGCATAGAGTATTAAATGGAAACGTATCTGAAATGTGTGTATTTCACAAATATTGCATTTATTTCACTTCAGCTGTGGTAAAGTATGCAAACACCACGTGAGCGGTATAGCTACGGGAAGCAGAAAGTGTTCGACTCACGTCTCAGTTTTCAGCTCCTGCACGCAGCAACTCTCGCCGATCGGTTACATCCAGCCGCAGCCGATGAACAACTAACGAGAGATAAATCTACTTCATCTTATGCTGATAACGGTGTGACAGAACGGCTACCTCTCCCTCATAACCAGCAATAATTTTCATTAATGACTGATTATTCCAGTTTTCAGATATATTATAGACTGAGTTATAGGCCTATAATTAAAATTATTAACATTGTATAATTGTATAATCTAAATGTTTTTAAATAATTTTCGATGAGGAGTAAGCTAATCTATCTACTTTAGATTTTGGTTGAAAATGAAATTTTGGTAGATTTATAGGCCTATTAATAGGTTGCGTTTAAAAGGTGACCATAACTTCTAACTAAAACACAAACTATTATTTTTTTCATGTTGAAAAATTATCTTTTAAAAAATTGTTTAAAAAACTCTTATGTCAAACACCTTGTAAAACTTTTAATTGGGTTAGTTCTATTTTTGTAACACCATCTTGTAATTGACCATGCTTGAGTCACACACACACTTCAACATTCAACAGCAAAACAACATAGCTATACTAAGTCAAGAGTAAGTGTGAAGTAAATTATCAAGTATTCTCAGTTCTTTTTTTAGTTTCTAGAACTCTTGTGTAACTGAACTATACTAACTAAGCATTTTTCAGTACAACATACTATTCCTATTTCATTTTACATCGTTTTTTAAGGCAATCGGTTTGCATGATTTGTTAAGTGTCTATTAGATTTTACAGTACATTATATGGTGTATCTTTTATAAATGAATTTTTGTTCTGATTGTATGGAGCTGCACTTACTGTTAGATGAACTGCAGATGAAAGTCAGGCTGTCACTACATGAAGAATCATGCCATTCTCCATTTCTCATCATAGCACACTCATCTCTGCCATCAGGTTGTCCAGGTCCCCAGTTCAGATAGAGCGCAGGTTCACCTGAAGACCACTGCCATTTCCTCTGCAGCCCAATCCAGACACCTCCATCATTCACACTCTTCTTCAGCTCGTTCGTGTCGTTCATGTTGTCAACGGTGGCCAGATCTGTGTAATTCTCTCTGCAGAATCTCTGAGCTTCAGTCCAGGTCTTCAACACGTTTATAAAGTGATACTGACGCTGAACACATTCAGATACGGAGCAGAGAGCTGTGAAAGAGAGCGTTTGATTTAATGCTTTTCATAACAGGGTCAAACCTGATGAAACTATAAACCATAAATAATACAACAAACACACTCACCAATGAGAAAAAGAATCAAATATAGAGTTTGGTCCATTTCTGAGGAAGAAACACATTGAAAAACTCAGAACATTCACAAATTCATTTTGGAGTAAAATCTGACAATTTCAGAAACATGAATGAAACACATAATCATTCAGACAATATTAACATCTGAAAGTGTAATTGTGTTTGAAGAATGAACATGTTCTTACTTTAGAGGTTGTGTGTTTCTGTCCTGAGTCTGATGTTTCTGTCTGCAGATTTAAACTACGCTATTATTATATCTGCTCTCAACCCTCATTCAGCTCATCACGTCACTTGTTTATTTCTCTAAAACGAATTTTCATATTTGACTTCCTCCTTATTTGTGCATATTCCACCTCTCTTTTTCTTTATTTGCATATTGACGTCAGTATCAGTAAATCTACAAGTTCTGCAGAATAAAGTATTGGTAACAACATGGAGTAATCAGCAAAATATATACATCAAATCAAATCAAATCAAGTATATTTGTATAGCGCTTTTCACAATACAGATTGTATCAAAGCAGCTACACAGTATTAACATAAAATAATACAACAAAGTTTGTTTCTAGTGGAATTTATTGATTGATAGAATAAAATTAAATTAAATATCCCCAAAATATCCCCAACTGAGCAAGCCAAAGGCAACAGTGGCAAGGAACCGAAAAACTCCATCAAGTGACCTAATGGTGTCCTAAAACTCCATCAGGTGACCTAATGGAGAAAAAAAAAACCTTGGGAGAACCCAGGCTCAGTCGGGGGCCAGTTCTCCTCTGGCATTTATGAACTAGAGGCCGGATTGTAGTTTGAAACTGTGAGATTAACAATATTATATGAATGCCTGGCTGAAAAGATGCGTCTTTAATCTAGTTTTAAACTGGGAGAGTGAGTCCGAGTAACGAACAGTATCAGGAAGGCTATTCCAGAGTTTTGGAGCCAAATGCGAAAATGCTCTCCCTCCTTTGGTGGATCTGGATATCCTAGGTATGACCAAAAGCCTCGAATTTATTGATCTTAAAGGGCGTGATGGATTATAGGGTGATAGAAGATCCGTTAAATAGACTGGAGCTAAGCCGTTTAGGGCTTTATAAGTCAATAGCAATACCTTATAATTAATACGGAACTTTATAGGTAGCCAATGTAGTGATGATAAAATCGGTGTTATATGATCATATTTTCTTGATCTAGTAAGAACTCTAGCGGCTGCATTTTGGACTAACTGTAGCTTGTTTATTGAGGATGCAGGACAACCGGCTAATAAAGCATTACAGTAATCTAGTCTCGAGGTCATGAATGCATGAACTAACTTTTCTGCATCAGAAACTGATAGCATATTACGTAGCTTAGCAATGTTTCTAAGGTGGAAAAAGGCTGTTTTTGTAACATACGAAATATGATTTTCAAAAGACAGGTTACAATCGAGTATAACACCCAGGTCTTTTACTGTAGAGGATAAAGTAACAGGACATCCTACGATGTCAAAGTTGTATTGTGAGAGGTTCTGTGGGCGGTTTTTTGAACCGATAAGTATTACCTCTGTCTTGTCTGGATTTAATAAAAGAAAATTACGCGTCATCCAATCTTTTATATCTTTAACACACTCTGTCAATTTGGATAATTTAGCGTTTTCATCTGGCCGTGATGAAATATATATTTGAGTGTCATCAGCATAACAATGGAAACTAATTCCATGTTTCCTTATAATATTTCCAAGTGGCAGCATATATATTGAGAATAATAGAGGGCCTAACACAGATCCCTGCGGCACTCCATAGTTTACTGAAGTTATGATCGATTTTTCTCCATTTAAATAGACAAAATGGTAGCGGTCTGAGAAGTATGATCTAAACCAGCTTAATGCTTGTCCTTGAACACCAGTATAATTTTGTAGTCGATCTAAGAGTATTGTATGATCTATAGTATCGAACGCAGCACTTAGATCAAGTAAAGTATTGAGATGCAGCCTTGGTCAGAAGCTAAAAGTAAATCATTTGTGATTTTAACGAGCGCAGTTTCAGTGCTATGATGCTGCCTGAATCCTGACTGAAACTTTTCATAGATATCATTTTCTTGCAAGAAAGAGCCCAGTTGAGTGGACACAACTTTTTCTAGTATTTTAGACATAAAAGGTAGATTTGAAATGGGTCTATAATTTGCTAGATTATGCGGGTCTCATTGTGGTTTCTTAATGAGAGGTTTTATCATTGCCAGTTTAAATGTTCTTGGAACATGATACATGTAAACATTCATAATTTATATTTGAACATTCACAACTAAACACCTGCTTTAATGTTATTGCTGGACTGTATAACTTGTGGTACATCCCTGTTCAATTTGACATGTATGTTTTTATTTCAGTCTGGACCACTTTTGTCAAATGTGACCCTGGACCACAAAACCAGTCACATGGGTCATTTTATTTAAAATTGAGATTTATACATAATCTGAAAGCTGAATAAATAAGCTTTCCATGGATGTATGGTTTGTTAGGATAGGACAATATGTGGCCGAAATACAACTATTTGGAAATCTGGAATCTGAGGGTGCAAAAAAATCAAAACATTGAGAAAATCGCTTTTAAAGTTGTAATTTCCTTTCTCGATTGTGCTGTATTCACTCACAAAAATAAATGTTTTATATATTTACGGTAGGAAATTTACAAACTATCTTCATGGAACATGATCTTTACTTAATATCCTGATGATTTTTGGCATAAATTAGAAATCGATTTGACTCATACAATGTATTGTTGGCTATTGCCACAAATATACCCGTGCGACTTGTGACTGGTTTTGTGATCCAGGGTCACATATATATATTTATTATAATGATAATGCAGTTAGTGTAGGCAATATGGCTCTGTTCTTGGCAAATGCAGCCATTCCTACGAGCAGCAAGTCAAGTCCCCTTTAGTGTAACAGAACAGACCCAGTAATAATGTATAAAAAACATAGGCCTAGTTAAAATTCACAAAATTGAACGAGTTGTTGTAAACAAGCCAAAATACATGAGAAAGGATGATGTACATGTAACGTAGTGGTGTCACTGAAGATGAACACAAGACAGATCTCAGATCAGATCACAGATCTCCAGGCTAAAGGTGGAGCTGGGGATGGAGGAGGGAAGTTAAATCCAGTGTGAAGCCATGCAACAGAAGAGTGGGGATTTAAAAGAACCTGTGATGTGTGTGTCAAAACACATCAGAAACAGTTGATTGTCAGCTGATACAAGCTTTACTGACGTCGCCTGAACTGATGCAATGCTGGATTTCTCTGATCATATTTAAAGGGATAGTTCACCCAAAAATGAAAATTACCCCATGATTTACTTACCCTCAAGCCATAGGTGTATATGACTTTCTTCTTTCAGACGAATACATTTGGAGTTATATTAAAGAAATGTCCTGTCTTTTCCAAGCTTTATAATGGCAGTGAATGGAAAAAAAGTGCTCCACACGACTCTGGCGGGTTAATAAAGGCCTTCTGAAGTGAAGCGATGCGTTTGTGTAAGAAAAAATATGTCTGGCAATTCAAACAAACAGAACTGGGCAACAAACTCAAGCTCTCAGACATTTCTCTTTAAAAATTCTCATTTTAAACTTCTAATTCGTGACCGGTGTTTTGTTTTGCTCTATCCGCTGTGCTTATGCATTCGTCATTACGTTGTGCGTCAGGTCGAATGTTACTCTTTCATAAATCGATGTGTACGGCCGTCTGTCGGAAGCTAGTTATTTTAGCTGAGAAAGTTTTAAATATGGATATTTTTCTTGCATAAATGCATTGCTTCGCTACATAAAGCTTTATTAACCCCCCGGAGACATGGATTACTGTATGATGGATGGATGCACTTTTTTGGGCTTCAAATTGTGCGCTTCCATTCACTGCCATTATAAAGCTGGGAAGAGCCAGGACATTTTTTTATATAAATTATATATCTGAAAGAAGAAAGTCATATACACCTAGGATGGCTTGAGGGGGAGTAAATCATTGGGTAATTTTCAATTTTGAGTGAACTAACCCTTTAACAAGTGTGAACAGCAAAAAAAAAAAAAAAAACGATTTTTACTAAGCCATTTTGAGCTTCATTTAAAACCCTATTCAAATCACAATTCTGGAAATCTGTTTCAGTCTGAGTACTCTGATTGGATTTAACATTGTTTGTCACTTTCTTATGCCATGTAAAACGTAATCGTCAGACGTTGTTATAGGAAACATGCTGAAAGTCACTACAGAAACAAGGTTGGGTTGTTGCAAAGTGACGGTCGAGCAGAAAATGACAATATAATGAAGACATGTTGAATTATGAGTCTGGCGGAGTTGAACGTACAGAATAAAGCCACACACACGTCCAACGTTTCTGTCCACTATTCTGTCCACTTTCTGCGACCACTATATTATTGTCATGTTGTAAATAAGAAAACATCTTTATCTGTACAAACACCTCCATGTTGTGGTTGATGTTTTTGGCGTATGTCCACCAACACAACGTCATTGCCATTGAAACCACGAGACTCACAAATCAGATCCGAACAGTCACGATACACAGTGTGGATGGTCAATAGTTTAATAGTTCATTAGTGAAGACTGGTGATACTGGTTACTGAGAGCCTTTAAAAACCCCTGTTTGAGACTTCAGTCAAAGAGAAAGAAACGTGTGTGTGAAGAAGGAGTGAGTTTGTGTGTTAAGAGGGTTTGAGGGATTAAAAAAGACAACATGAAGAGAAAGGAAAGATGTTTCCTTGTTGAGGAGGAGACACGACAGACATTCACAACAGAGACGAGATAAAGACATTAAAGTGCTCATATCATGCTTTCATTCCCCTGAAGTCCATTTCTAATGTTAGTAAAGGTTGTTGGACTCTCATTATCTCACTGAAATAATATCATCATCTTCTGCTGCTGCTGTTTCAGAATAAACGTGTCTTTATTTCCTCCGTCTAAATACTTGATTGTGATTGGCTGGAATGAAGAGATTAAAACATTGTTAGAATTCATGTCTCTGTGAAAATTATTATTTTGTTTAATTTCAGACTCCTTCTTTTTACTGTTTCTTTATTTGTTAATAAAACATGAACACATTTGCATGGAAACACATCCTCATCACTCATTTGTTTATGTCCACATTTAGACTTTCAGGATGGACAATATTTCCATCTCTGACGTGAAACAGGAGAAACAGTGAGTGTTACTGTTCTAGTCATATTTCATTATATTACATTCATTTGTATTCATTTAGTTTTACTGCAACAACAGGAAAGTTACTCTATAACTGTGTCCCAATTCAGAGCTGAATCCTTCAAAGTCCACGAAGGTCGAATCAAAAGTTGTTAAACGAGATGCTCTAACCTATGGAGGATTTCCTGTTTACATCACCAGCTGTTCCCGCCCACCGCTCCTGTCGCCTAGCAACTGTGACAGATGCCATCAGGACACAGCAGAGACGTTTCTGACAGACTTTTTAAATACAAAAATGGAGCCAGAAATTTCCATTTTCCATTTCCAGGTGCACCCCAAACACCTCATCCATCAGGACGAACCACGGTCCAGTTACAATACTTTCCCAATTCAATTTAAAACTGTCCCTTTTTTGGCCTGCAAGGGAGTTTTGGTTAAAACTCAGCTGACACTGGACGTCAAAATTTTGTTGAAAATTTAAATTTGGTTGACGTCTAAACACAACATTTGTTTGATGTCAAGCTCTGATGTTGGGCAGAACAAACACCACTGAATAAAAAATCTCTGAATAAGATCAGTGAATCAGACCACTGTGATTATATCTTTATCATAAACAGCAGCCAGAGTAAAACTAACATTAACAAATCAGGTCAAACTGCGCAACTAAAGCAAACAATGAAGACAAACTTATTTTATATATTACTTAATTCAAAACAAACTTGTTATTTTCAATAAAACATCAACATCTAAGCCTCTGTTAATTGACCCTTCGCTAAGCCCCGCCCTCCTTACTGTTGCTGTTGCTACTCCTGACAAGCTTCGCGCCTGGCACGTCTATTACAGTATGTATGCACCGGTGTCAGACATTCCTAAGGAGATAATTAGTCATTTTTGGCGAACAGGTGAACTATCTGAGAGAGCAAGACAAAAGGGACTGCAGTATGCATTCGAGGGATATATCCACGACATTATATGCAAACATTTAGAGAATAATTTCAGCAAAATTGAAGCTAAAGCCTATAGGTCCCAGCGCAAGCAGCAGCCGCCTCGTACACTGACCATTCAAATGGGAAACACACAACTTGAGGAACAGCTATGTTCATGTACAGCAGGGTGAGTGACATTTGAAAATAATCTAATAATTATAAATCAAACAGCTTATCCATATATCTTGTGCAGTAAACACAAGACATTAGCCTGACCACTTTTCAATGATAACATTCTCCCGCTTATATTTTTAGCACGCCAGGCTACTGCTCACACGTCGTGGGTCACATAAGAGACTTTTGTTAATGAACTGATTAAGTTTGCATACCAACCTTTTCCTTGGAGATCTCCGGCAAGCCTCCTGATGTTCCCTCCTTAGAACTAACACCGGGAGAGCCGCGATCGGATTGGGGTACTCAGGGGTAGGCCGTCGATTGACAAAATGCTGAAATATATTTTAAAGTATGTATATTTTAAAGTAAGTTTAATCACACTGCTTGATCCACGCCCGGCATTTCTCCCCTTGGATTTTAAGTTTACCGGGTATCAGATTTGCACAATCCATATACACAACGCTTCAGCATGTTTCCCTCGCTCGGAAGCTTGACAGACCTCCCGCGCCTAGTTACTGTTGCTAAGCCACGATTGGCCTGTGGCGGTTTTTGGGCATGGCTTAGCGAAGGGTCAATTCTCAGTAAGATCTTCTATAGACGTCTGACAGGAATAAAGTCTGTCTGGTTAGTAATAAGTGAAGCTGGTGCTGTTTGTGGAGTTGTTTAATACTCCTCTGCTGAGATCTTCAGAGATTTAATGTCTTCTTTTCTCTTCAGCTGATTTCATCTAAAGCTGTGGCTGGAAGACATTTGTAGTTTTTGTGTTTCGCTTGTATCTCTGTCCTTCAGTGAGTTTGCTTGTTAACAGCAGATATCTTCAATAATGTTCAGGATTCACTCAATTAATCACTTAATTATTTAATTAACTCCAATACTGATTCAGTGTTACATTTAACACCCTATAGTGTGCACACTGAGCTGAGGACAAAACTGTCTGGGAAGCTCTCAGATTTCATCAAAAAATATATATCTTCATTTGTGTTCTGAAGATGAACGAAAGTCTTACGGGTTTGGAACGACATGAGGGTGAGTAATTAATGACATAACTTTCATCTTTGGCTGAACTATCCCTTTAAGGATGACTAACTTTCTGGCTTTAAAAAAAATGGACTAAGGTTGGATGTTATAGAGCAAATAGTGCTCAGTGTGTTAATACAGTAAATGTCCACACTACTGTTGAAATAACACTGCAGTGTTGGAGTTAATGAGATTAAGTGATGATTGACCATTAGTGAAGAAACACTTAAGGAAAGAGCAACAAATATTTGAAGTCACCATTGTGGTGATCAGTGTTTCCTCTTGACTTCTGCTTTAACAGTGTGTTCAGAAAACACTTTTATTTCAGTAGAGGACATTAATACAGAATTTCATCAGATGTATCCAGTATTTAATGCTGACATTGGGAAGTGCTCTTATTCACTGTTCACATCTGAAATCTAATCACTGTTCAGAAGTGTGTTTTATCATCAACACATTTAAATTTAGAAGTTAATAAATACAGTGTTATTTATACACTCAGGCCCTGTTTACACGAGAATGCTCGCGGGTGAAAACGTGAAAATATTTTATCAGATGTCCCTTTCGTTTAGACGGCGACAGCGTTTTTGGAGCTTAAAAACACAAATAAGTGAAACCAGAGTGGAAATCTTAAAAACGCTCCACCGTCGCGTTCCCGTCTAAAACGCAAAAGTCTGATTTTGCGCTACTAGGGAGAAAAGTAGAAGGAAGGTTGTACACAGGTGCATGGACTTGATGTTGTTGTGTGGCAGTGCTTCACATTGCCACCTAGCCGCCTGGAGTGCATACTACATTGAATTTCACACACTTTTGCGTCACCATATGCATGCAGATCCCCCAGTGTTAATTCAGTGTTAATGCATTACAATGGCTGCGTTCGAAACCACACACTCACTGGTACTTAATCTCAATAAGGCTAAAAGAGTATGCACTATATATCCTGAAGGCGTGAAGTGATTGTGATCCAGACATCATCCGCCATGTTGACGTTATCATGACCAACAACGTTATCACAAGTGCAACAACTTAAAAGATATGAGCGACAGGTTTAATTCACCTATCTGTAAATATCTTGATTTTGATGAAACTTACATGCTATGGTCTTGGTGAAAAAACAGCTACCCATGTATTTAGTAGCCTATAGTATTTTGTGTTGATTTAAGTTATTTTTAACCCTTCTGATGTGACCCACAGTTTTATCCTTAAAGAGTGATAGAGCCAGAGGTGGGTAGTAATGAAGTACATTTACTTCGTTACATTTGCTTGAGTATTTTTTTTGTAAAAATTGTACTTTTAAGAGTAGATTTGAATGTGGGTACTTTTACTTTAACTCAAGTACATTTCTAATGAAAAAACTGTACTTTTACTCCGTTACGTTGGGCGACGTTCCTCTCGTTACTTTATTTTAATGCAATATGTGTTGTTAAATGCGTAGTTCATTCCAAGCGTGCTGTATCTTTTTTCTGGGCTTGAGCGATGCTCATTTCACAAATTAATCACTCTTTTGAGTCGATTCTGTTCAAAGACTTCATCAAACAAGTTGGCAGATCTGTCTAAATCGGTTCACGAATCAGTTTGAATGATCTGTTCAGTTCCTGCACGCACTGAATCGTCTGATGCGCTTTCAATTCACACTCGACTCAGAGTCGTAACAGGAAGATTTAAGAACATCAAGAGCGTTAGATGAAGTGGCCGTGGACCTGCAGTACAGTCAAGTGAGAGCAAATCTTCAAATGAATCATATTTTTGCCAGCGATGAAGATCTTATAGTTGAACACACTGTTAAAAATTACCTGTAAATTTTACAGTAAAATACTGGCAGCAGGGTTGCCAGCCAATTACTGTATTTTTACAGTACCGTTTCTGTAATTTAATTTACAGAATTTTACTGTAATCAGAGAATACAGTACAATTCTGTAAATTAAATTACAGAAACGCTACTGTAAAAAATACAGTAATTGGCTGGCAACCCTGCTGCCAGTATTTTACTGTAAAATTTACAGGTAATTTTTAACAGTGTATTAATGACTGGCAGCTGAATTTTAAATGTAAATTATTTATCAACTGCATAAGCTTTAAACAATTTTTTTTAAATACATAAAGTGTTGTATAATGCACAACTTAATTCCCCTATTACTTCACAAAACAAAAAAATAATTCAACATACTTATCTTGAAAAACAGGTAAAAATTTATAACTTTAAAATCTGCATGAAAAAAAGTCATAAACAGTGTATTTTGTATTATTTTGATTTCATTTTTATTTACAAATTTATTATTTTGATTTCATTTTTTATTTGTTTTTTAAATGGACATGAAATTAAATATTTTTAAATTACTTGAAACAAATTAGCCGTCATGGCCCTTCACACAAAGAAGAAATACGCAAACAACATACATTTAAAACCACAAGTTGACCAACATGATCATAATAATAAAACAAAAAGAGACGGGTGAATTTTCACCACTTCATTACCAGACAAACATGTCCAAACAACAAGGCCCCAAGTCAGTCCAACAAACTTCTGATCAAAAATGGAGAACAATTCAGCTCCAGAATGCTGTTCCATCACAGGATGCAAAGAGTCGCTAGAAACATTGAAAAGAAAAAAAGAGGACAATATATATTAGATATATTACAAAACATAATGATACAGTCAAAGACAGATACAGGGATGACAGATACAGTTAAGCCCCTTTCACACAGAGATTCCGGAAAAGTGACCCGGGATTTGATCCAGGTTCATTTGATTTGGTTCATTCACACTGCCAGTGATTTTCCGGAATCAGAGAGTGCATTCACACACAACACGTAAAGACACATGACATCGATGTGACTTGTAATGTCTCAGCAGCGTCTTAAGTTTGCTTATGAGCTGCGATCTCTCTCTCTCAAGAAACCACGCTTGTGCATTTTTTTCTCTGATTCAATCATAAACTTGTGCATTACATACCGTTTCACAGCTGGCGAACAATCCCGGCTTCAGCGTCATCACTACAACACGGCATTATTACGGCTTTTGTTCACATAGCGCGCGTTCCGGGACTGAACACGGCAATGTTACTAGGTCCCCAACCCGGCATCAGTCCCAGGTCGTGTTTGCGTACACACAGAAGGCCTTCTGGCAATTTCCCGGGAACATCGCGCTGTGTGAAAAGGGCTTTAGAGACAGATAGAGAATATTAAAAGGTTACAATTAAAGGGAAAATAGATCTGTGTGTGTGTGTGTACTACTTACATTTCAGAAATTCCACTGTTAATCCATCACTTTGCTGGGCAGAGTGGCAACATGTGGGTTCACCTGTTTCTTCTGTACCATTTGCCCTGTTGTTTTAGATGGCAATTTTTCTCTTGATTTCTTTGTTCCTCTTTCCGGATTAATACATACAAAGCGCCTAAAGGGTCAGGCAACAGACAATATGTAATTAAGATTGGTTTTAAGTTTTTGAGGCTTGTAATCATGTTTTTGAAATTGGACCATATATTAGAGCAGTGTTTCTCAACTCCAGTCATGAGGACCTTCCAGGAAGTTTTATATGTCCACTAATTAAAACACCTGATTTAACTCATTAGCTTGCTAGTGTTAAAGATGATCTAAATCATTCGCCCTAAAAATTCTCTCTTCTCGAGTTGAGAAACATTGTGTTAAAGGGATAGTTTGAAAATTGATATTAAACCCATGATTTACTCACCCTCAAGCCGTTCGAGATGCATATAATTAATAAAACACATTTTCAGTTATTTTAGAAAATGTCTTAGATCTTTCAGTGGTTATAATGTCAAGTTATGGGATCCACCTCCTTCAAGTCCCAAAAATGTGCATGCATCCTTCACAAAAGTAATCCATCCGGCTCCAGGGGGATAAACGAAGGCCTTCTGAGGGTAATCCGTGCGGTTTTGTCGTAAAAATATACATATTTAAAACTTTATAAATGAAAATAACTGGCTTGAAGGAGTGGACCCCATAACTTCATATTATAACCACTGAAAGATCTAACACATTTTCTAAAATAACTGAAAATGTGTTCGTCTGAAAAATGATTGACATATGCATCTCGAACGGCTTGAGGGTGAGTAAATCATGGGTTAAATATAATTTTTGGCCGAACTATCCCTTTAAAGGCCTCAACAGAAAAGGCAAGTTCTGATATTGAATAAATGTGTAAAATGCAGGTACTGAGGTTGTTAAGAATTCAATCATTACCTTTGAATGAACTCCAAGGTATTGCCTCCTCCTGATTGAATATGTAATATGCTGTGAACAGTATGGGAAGGCCAGACAGGAAGCTGTGCTGAAAGCCCATCCTCACACACACAACTTGGCCTTCCAGTGCCCACTTGTCTGTGTCTCCTAAAACAATACAACATGTGACAATAGTTATTTTTAACTATACCATTTTTATTTTTCGTTTTTTTACATTTAAACTATAATTTAGTATTCAGAGTGCAGGAACTCTTTCTTTTAAATAAAGTTAAAAACGGCATTACAAACAAACAATAAGCAAATTTCACACACAGAGTAGGCTACAGCTAAAAAAAAACACACATTTCGTACTGAAATGTAAGCCAACTATGGATTTTTACACCGGCATATTAAACGTGCAACAAACCTGGTAACTTATTACAGCATCATTTATAATCTATATGACACGCATCCTCCGTGAGTCTGACGCAAGGCTTTAGCAACGGCGTTTTCATTTCGGCGCCCATTTTAACAGATGACTTGATTTTGATTTGATTTACACCATAAAATAATCACGACGAAGTGTGCTAATCAACACGAAGCTCGTGTGAATACCGACAGTTGTCATTAAAGCATGTAATTCTTAACACAGGAGCCCATAGATTTTCTGCCCATAGCCGCTGTAGCGCCGGGGTGAGGTGTGTAAAATACTACCGCGTCCGCGCTGCTGAAGCCCGGCGCAAGTCTCCTTCGCGCCCCGCGGTCGGAGGATGTGTGATCCGGGGTTACCAATATGAACCGCGAATATAACGTTACCTTCATAGTCTACGAGTTACCAAACATGAAAAATAAGAAACTGAAATAATAAGTCACTTACCACAGAGTTGTGAAGCACTCCTCTTGCGCTACCCGAAAGTCGACGACACGACCGTTGACGATCACAAATGCCTCTGAAGATTTGAAATTTACAGCAATATTCTGTATTTTGAATTAAACCGCCTAGCGACCCCAGAATGCATTGCAGTTTACAGCAATATGCTGTATTATTAGAAAACAGCCAGCTGCTGTAAAATAATGCTGTAATTTTTACAGCAATTCATTACAGTGCATCTTCGCAATAAGCTGTCTGTGAATGAATGAGTCCACAGGGCGATATATTCTATTTCATTTCATTCAGGTAATCGAGGGCAATATTACGCCATGATAGCACTACTAGAAAGTATGACATTACCCGTTTTTTGGACATATACATTAATTTATATAAATAAGCTACCATTGTTCACAGTTTATGAACACCCGCCATCCCGCGGTAGTTTGTGTGTATTGTGCAGTGGCGTGCGAACTCGACTTGAGAACGAATGCCTTTGCCTGCCGTAGACACAGTTAACCAGTTTAAACATGCTTGCAGAAATATACATTTGATTATATTTTGGAGAACAGACAGAAGAAGATCCGTCGATGTACTTTTGTTTGTTTTTTGTGTGTTCAGATGTTCAGTAGAAGTCATGAGCGCGAGCACCTATGCGAAGAGTTTTAACTCTTCTCTGTGTCAATTACATGCCTTTGAATGCAACACTCTGCAGATTCACTTTATTTCGACATTGTCTAATAATCAAAATGTATAGTTGTATAAGTTACTATTATACAAACCAAAGGACATGCAATGATTTTCGGGCTATACAGATGGCAGAAATAATGCTTGTCTCTTCTGTTTTTGTTGCAAAGATAGCCTATCTACTTATGATAATAATAGTCATTTAAATAAAAATAAAAAATCTAAATAATATCATTTTACATATGACGACTTCAGATGCAAAAGCCTCTAAGTACCATCTGAAATTTTCTTCTAAAAGAGCATTTTTATCAAGCATGTATCTTTATTTCACATAAATGGCAATGAAAAGTACCTATTAATTGTCATTGAAGTGAAATTACTGAACTTAAATATACGAGCTTGATACAAATGCTTGTTTTAGAAGAAAATTTCAGATGGCACTCAGAGGCTTTTGCATCATGAAGTCTTCATATATATATATATATATATATATATATATATATATATAGGCCTATATGATCCGAAGTAATTAGCTACTTGAGTAGTTTTTTTTTTTACTCTTACTCAAGTAACTATTATGATTATTACTTTTACTTTTAGTAAATATTTCTATAAGTAGGCTACTTGTACTTTTACTTGAGTACAGTTTTTGGATACTCTGCCCACCTCTGGATAGAGCTGATTCAGTGTATGAGCATTATTAGGAGATCATGGTTAATATGGGCCAATGGAAGGTCTTTGGCACCGGTTACACTCATTACGAGAAGTGCCATGGGTTTTTTTGATGACCAGAGAGTCTTGGATAATGTGATGAAAGCCCCAGAACAACGACACCGGTGTCTCACCACACACCAGTCTTTTTTTTTTCTTTTTTTTTTATTGTCAATATTGTTGAGGTTTGTATGATGAGTGTTGCTGTCTAAGTGTGTTTCAAATTTTTTTTTTTGTAGCATTTTTAGAAGATGTCACACAGATCTCTTTATGTTAATGCATTACAGTGATCTTTCACAACAGAAGTAAAAAATAAATAAATAAATATATATATATATATATATATATATATATATATATATATATATATATATATATATATATATATATTCATTAATGCTTAATTTTCATAATTATTTAAGTCATGGCATGTAACTACAGAAAAAGCAGTTTTTTTTGCAACTTTGGTTTCATGTGTTCATTGTCTTGCTGTAAATATTTCCTTTACACAAAATTTGCTGACTTTACATGTTTGAGTACATGTGGCATACCACAAATTCATGTTGAGATGTACTGTAAATGTCTTTTAGTAGTAAACATTTTGTGTGTGTCTTTGTTTTTTTTTATAAATGTTAAATAATTCTGCTTCTAGTCAGTTCAGTTGAGCTGGTGCTCCTTTGAATTAGTTTCAACATCAGATACAGTTCACAAGATATTTTATATTCAACTTCCACTTTTTCCTTTAAGAATAAACTATATTTAATTTAATTGAGACAAACATCGATGCTCACAATCACTTTTTAAACAAGTAATTTAATTATATGAGTAGTGCAAAACTGTCACGAAATGCACACAAACAGGTAAGATCCAAGTGCAGTTTATTAAGGGTAAGCCGTAATCCAGGCAGGCAAAAGGTCAAAGACCATACAAAGCAGTCCAAAACAAGAAACAAGAAACAAATGTAAACAGAACTCCGAAGTGCAGGGTGATATTATACAAGGACTCCATGACAATGACTGAACAGACAGGGTATAACACAGATACTAACAAGGTGAGTGGGAACAGCTGAGTGTAATGATCAATGATAAGACAGACGAGGATGATGGGAAATGCTGTTCATGAGTGGATGTAACAGTGTGGGGAAAAGACCTCTAGTGGACACCCAGGGAACACCAACCAGACACTGTGACATTACACCCCCTCTAAGGAGCGGCTACCAGACGCTCCTAAGGAAACAAAAACAAGAGTCCAGGAGGGAGGTGGAACGGTGGAGGATCAGGGGGAGGGATGGGGGGCCAGGTCCATGGAGGGGAACAGGAACAGGGGGTGATGACTTAGCCGGCGGCCGATCAGGCCATTCTGAGAGCCGGGCCGGATCCAAACATTCAAGGGTCCAGGGCGGAGCAGATCGTGCAGACGACCAAGGCGAAACCTGCCATTCGGGAAACCAGTGTGAAGCGGGTTGTGCAGATGACCAGGGTGGAACCTGCCATTCTGGAATCCAGTGTGAAGCTGGAAGCAAGGCGAGCGGCCTGGACGGAGCCGGCAGGGAGGGCAGCTTGGGTGAAGCCGGCAAGGCGAGCAGCTTAGGTGGAGCCGTCAGAGCGGGCTGCTCGGGGACGACCTCCGGGATGACAGTGGGCTGTTCGGGGAACTCGGGCGTAGAGTGAAGGACGAGGAGCGCGTTTCTTCATTTCATTGAGACAAACATCAATGCTCAAAATCACTTTTTAAACAAGTCATTTTTAATTGTATGACTAGTGCAAAACACAGGAGTGATCAGAAGAAAGTTACCAAAACACCAAGATCCCATGAAATCAACTGATGTGACTTGAGCTTTGTTTTTTATTTTATTTTAAAGCCATCTTTTTATACTTTCTAGTTTTTTGAATTGATTGAATAAACTGTGTCAAAAAATATTGAGTTGTGTTTCTGGAAGTCAATACATTTGAAATGTAAATAATGCCACATATTAAAATTTATTTAGATTTCATGGGGTCTTTAAAACATATATATATTGCACAAAAGTATTTTAAAATGTGATATTAAAAAAACTCATCCGATTAATCTTCAGTAACAGAAATTATCATAGTAAATTGATATAAGAATTGCTAAAAACAGTACAAGAAGTGTTTGCCAGTTATGAAAGAACACAAACATATCCTTCACTCCTCAGATCTGCTGCAGATGAAGTTGAGTTTGTGGTGTTCAGGACGGCTGATCCAGCGCTGATCTCCTCCAGACTGAACTGCTCCAGATCTCACTCCAGACTCACAGTCCTCGTCTCCTGTGCCGTTCCCTGGAGCCCAGTTCTGATAGCACACGGTCTCTCCGCTCACCCAGAACCAGAGGCCCACAGTGCAGGAGTGACGTAAACCCAACCACACCGCCTCAGTAGACGCACCTTTAACCACATTCATCACCTCCTCCTGCATCTCGACTGAATGAACCGAGACCAGATCCGTATAATTCTGTCTGCAGTATCTCAGAGCTTCAGGCCACGTCAGAGTCTCGTTGATCAGAATCAGTTTATCTGGACACAAAACAAACCACAAGCAAAAACTAGAGAGAGACTGATCAAAAACAACATGCAGAACAAACACTGTGGAGGAATCTGTCATGTCAGACATGTAGCGTGAACTTTAAGATATCTGGAGGTGATGGATGGATTGTGTGTGTTTGTGAGGATCTGCTCACCTTCATGACACACAAAAGGATATTGGAGGTTGCAAGTGTCGTCATACCATTGACCCAGAGCATTCGGATAGATCTTTACACAGTTTTCATTTCCTACACCATTAGGTTCACCAGTCTTCCAGTCTCTGAATGAGGAGTTACTCTGATCTGACCACTGCCATTTATCAACACTCGTCCATTTCAGCCCAATCCAGATAGACTCAACACCTCCATCATTCACACTCTTCTTCAGCTCGTTCGTGTCGTTCATGTTGTCAACGGTGGCCAGATCTGTGTAATTCTCTCTGCAGAATCTCTGAGCTTCAGTCCAGGTCTTCAACACGTTTATAAAGTGATACTGACGCTGAACACATTCAGATACGGAGCAGAGAGCTGTGAAAGAGAGCGTTTGATTTAATGCTTTTCATAACAGGGTCAAACCTGATGAAACTATAAACCATAAATAAAACAACAAACACACTCACCAATGAGAAGAAGAATCAAATATAGAGTTTGGTCCATTTCTGAGGAAGAAACACAGTGAAAAATTCAAAAAATCATATTCATCTTCAAAGTAAAACATGATCATATACTAAAAACATTTTAGCAGCATAACTTGATTCACAATCATTGAGACAATATTAACATCTGAAAGTCTAATTGTGTTTGAAGAATGAACATGTTCTTACTTTAGAGGTCGTGTGTTTCTGTCCTGAGTCTGATGTTTCTGTCTGCAGATTTAAACTACGTGATTATTATATCTGCTCTCATCCCTCATTCAGCTCATCACGTCATTTTTTTTTCTTTAAAACTAATTTTCATATTCTAATACTTCCTTAGTTGTAAATTTTTCCACCTCTTTTCCTTTATTTGCATATTTTCAGTCAATATCAGTCAATATAAACATGGACCTTAATCAGAAAATATAATCATATTTACATTCATAATTTATTTTTTTTAACTTTCACAACTAAGCAGCTGCTTTAATGTTATTGCTGGACTGTATAACTCGTGTTACATCCCTGTTCAATTTGACGTGTGTTTGTGTTTCTCTGTTTTTGGTCACTTTTTATCTGTTTGTGTGTGAACTGAACAATCCACTAATGATCTGATTGATGAGGGTTGAGTTCATTAGTGAAGACTGGTGATACTGGTTACTGAGAGCCTTTAAAAGCCCCTGTTTGAGACTCCAGTCAAAGAGAAAGAAACGTGTGTGAGATGAAGGAGTGAGTTTGACTATTGAGAGAGTTTGTCTGTGTCTGAAATCACAATCTCTCTTAAAGTCGGTGCTTATTTTGCATAAGAAATTACTTCATGACCAGTAAAAAATAATGTTCTATATAGTGTGTGTGTGTGTGTGTGTGTGTGTGTGTGTGTGTGTGTGTGTGTGTGTGTGTAGTATGAATGCAAACCAGACGTACTACATTCGTCATGTTGTCATTATCATGAGACCTACCAGCGTCAGTTGCGTCGCTTCACTGCCATTCATCAGTCCTCTCCTGTGGCCTCATGGGATAGTAAAGTGTTCATCATATACACACTTCAGAATCTCACAGGAAGAAGTAGATCATCCGGGTACTTTTTAACAACTCTTTTATGAGTGCTGTGAATTCAGACATACTTCTACTGTCACATACTGTTTTCACCGACTATATAGTGATGAATGGGATTTCAAATGTAGCCTTTGTGTTGAGAAGAGGGTTTGAGGGATTAAAAAAGACAAAATGAAGAGAAAGGAAAGATGTTTCCTTGTTGAGGAGACACGACAGACATTCACAACAGAGACGAGATAAAGACATTAAAGTGCTCATATCATGCTTTCATTCCCCTGAAGTCCATTTCTAATGTTAGTAAAGGTTGTTGGACTCTCATTATCTCACTGAAATAATATCATCATCTTCTGCTGCTGCTGTTTCAGAATAAACGTGTCTTTATTTCCTCCGTCTAAATACTTGATTGTGATTGGCTGGAATGCAGACATTAAAAAATTATGCGTTTTTAGAATTCATCTCTTTGTGGAAATTTTTATTTTTGTTTTGTTTCATACTCCTGCTGTTTACTTTTTTTTTATATAACACATGAACACATTTGCATGCAAACACATCCTCATCACTCATTTGTTTATGTCCCTGTTTAGACGTTCAGGATGGACAACATTTATATTTCTGACGTGAAACAGGAGAAACAGAGTGTTATTGTTCTAGTCATATTTCTTTAAATTTAATTCAGGCTTATTCATTTGCAGAGATGGGTATAAATACATTGTTACGTCCCAGAGGTCTAGAGTCCAGGAGTATAACATAAATAAAGTCTTTACACCTGACTCCTATTTTTATTTATTAAAAAGTTGTTAAAATGGTCACTGTCAGCACATGACATCAAAAAGGAAGCATATTGACTTCAGGGTTGGGTCAAGGCCAAAATAACAAACAAAAACTGAATCTACCCTTTTCCCCAAAGAAAATGTATTACCCTCTCAAAGAAAAAGTCTAAACTAAACACAGGTACTGAACTGACTCCCTTACTAACCAAAAACAATATACATAAAAAACAAGAGAAAATGAATATTCACAACAAAGAAAATGGCACCCAACCCCTACAGCTTCTGTGTTTAAGTGATATTTACAGTATTTATAGTAACATAACTGCTATTTTCACAACAACTAGTTTAACAACAAAACTTTCCTGACATCCTAAAAGAGCATCAGTGATAAGATTTTCTGCACCCTTCTTGTGGCGTTTGCCAATGTTAAAACCCTGGACCACCAAAGACCTAGCCTGACAAGCCAGACACACATCGAGATGTTGGGTCTGGGAACACACCATTGGCAGGACTCAATCCGAGGGCCGGGATAAACTGTTGTCTTTCAGATTCCCTCTGCACGCAATAGGATAGCGCTACAACCAACCAGGGGTGCGTTTCCCGTACAACTATATAGCTCGCTGCTTAACTACCAAAGTATGATGCATCGTTGGAGAAATCAACTAGCTAGTCACAACTGTTTCCCGACTCAATATTTGGCTCTTTCTTACATAGTAGAGCACGTTCGCACATGCGCACTCTTCAAAAACGGTGCTTTAAATCTCTTGACAAACTAAAAGACGTAAATTACATTTGTATGTATTCTAAATAAATAACACAGGTTGTACTGAATGTCAGCTTGCTTATTTTGCTAAAGATAAGGATTTATTCAGTCTACATCTCATGTAAACTAGAAACTATGCTTCTAACGACAGCTCGAGAGCTTTCGTTCCAACCACACAAGTTTGCGATGCTGTTTGCGAACGTTCGTTGGAACGATGGTTTCGGGAAACACCAAATCGTTGAACTATGCTGATATCGACGGAACTTGTGACCATAGTTGGCTAACGATGCTTTCAGGAAACGCACCCCAGAGCATTTTCCCACCAGGAGCTAGTTGATAGATTAAACGTTTGCCGTATCCGGTCGGCAAAACTCTGAACACATCTTCCTTTTTTAAGAATGACTTCAGTGCTGTTATTTGTTCTTTTCGCAAAGAAAAGCTTAACTCCAAGTCTTCCAGAGTCGCGGCCAAAGCCGATTCGATTCGAAAGACCCATCTTGTTTGTTTTCAAACTTGCTCGATCAATATTATTATGGTACGACAATTTAATATGGGTAATTTTGTGTATATTTTACTCATAGTAAAATACTGTATACGTGCTGCATATAAACACCAGACAGATAATGATTTATTAAACAGATGGTCTTTACTCATCTCACTTGCACAAAATAAATGCAGTAATAGAAAGCATAGAAACGCACAGGTGAAATACACTGAAAATTATATGCATTTAAAAATTTGGTCGGGTTGAAGTCATCCCTCCGGATCTTCTGTATCCACTCATGCCCGTTCCGCAGCGTCAACGGGGAATGCATGAAAGCTGACTTCTCTGTTATAACGTGACGACATGGTACATAACGGCACACAACAATGAAGTGCTGAGGCTGTCACCCTCTGAAAGGCAAGTCACCTCTCTTGAATCCTAAAAACACTCAGTGTGAAAAACATCGCTGTGGTAATGGACCTCGGTCGCTGTTGTCTCTCGCTCTCGCTGCCTCCCACTCTGGCTGTCAGATCACCGGAAGTTTTCACCGGAAGTACTGGCCCACACACTCAAGTTCGAAACGTCAACGGTCGCCATTTTGTGCACGGAGCGAATTACTCGCCCTCATGTTGTCCCAACCCCGTAAGACACAAATTAAGATATTTTTGATGAAATCTGAGAGCTGTCTCACTCCTCCATAGGCTTCTAAGGGATTGAAACTTGCTGGCCCAGAAAATGCATTAAAGACATCGTTAATATTATAACTGTCTCAGCTATTTAGAACTGATGAGTTATAAGAAAAAAGGGGGGATCATATTTGCAAAACAAGACCTGTGAAGGATATAACGTTTTTCAAGAAATCAAACAAAAAAGTAATGGAAATAAACACTCAAAAGAGCATAAACTCTTTTTAAACATGTATTGAAGTATAGACACAAGCATGTGCCAAACAATCATCAGCCAAATAAACTGTCCAAATCAAAACTGTAGGTGAGCAAAGAGGATACTGAGTCAATGTCAATTCCCACAGGATGAGACCAGACTTGGTCATTAGTCTTTAAATGATCGCATAATGTCTTTCTTTGGATAAGGGCATTTCTGCCTCCAAAGACAGTCAATGAAATTGTTCTTCTGGTAAGTAGTCCAGCAGAATCATAATAGCACAAAAAATCCTCTACAAGAAAAAGAAATACAACAAATCAACTCATCCATAAACAAACAAACAAACAAACAAACAAACAAACTATTTACAGGAAACAGGTCTCCACCTAAATCAAAGATATTCCAAAAATCAAAACATGATATAACAGCACTTACATTTGGGCAGCAAACAATAAGTTTCCCAAGTCAGGATTTTCCACGACAGCAGTGAACAGGTGAAGGTGTGCTGTGGTATAATTTTCCTTCTACTACTTCCCCTTTTGACTCTAAACATGGGGTCCTATTAGTGACACCTAGTGGCTAGGATGAACATACCCCAAGAAACAGATAGCCTGCCTTGTAATAGGCTGTGACTGTTACAATATAGTCCAAGTGTCTACAGTGGCTCAATCTTAAGTTTATCAAGTGACGAGAATACTTTCTGTGCGCTATTCATTTCCTTCTCTCTGGGCCTCCAGTTAGTTCACGTAGTAAAACAGCGCAGCGCTTCTGTGTTGTACGTCACACGCATCACACACATCATGACCAGCGTCGGCCAATAGTGTAGCACGTCAAGTTACGTTGCACGCTACATGTTACACAGTAGGGCTGCGCGATATTGAAGAAAAATGCGATATGCGATAACTCATTGAATAATGCGATATGCGATACGATAATGTTTACAGGCATGAAAACTCCTCACCTTTCGGCGAAATTCGACGTTTTAAAACCAAAATGGGTCACCTACGTGATTTGTGCAGATCCGATGAGAAAATATTTGGTGGGGGGTATGGTCGTAAGAAAATCTTTTCAATGAAAAGACTGAAAATGAAAATCTCAAATGAAGATCGCGGAAGAGGGCAAGGCCGAGACATGCTGCTAAACAGAGAAAACGGGCCCTTGAGATTCTGGTTCAGGCAAAAAAGAAAAAATAATCTCATGCTGTGTGTTTTGTGTAAAAACCTGCCTTCACACATTAAAATGGCCCCCATATTTTATATGTTTTATGTGTTATTATATTTTCTATTTATTCTTTGTGCAGCACTTTGGTAACCTTGTTTTTTAAAATGTGCTATATATATATATAAAGTTGATTGGATTGGATTTTTTGCTGCCGTATCCTTCTCACCTTTTTTACCCCTGACCAGTTTTCATGCCTGTGTTTAAAGTGTGTAAAATAAACTTAAATTATCTATTATATAACCTACATATGTGTTTCACATTCTTTTTGTGACAAGAAAACATCCCTCCAACTTGTAAAAGTGAACAGCAGTGTTTTGCTGTAGCATAAGGAGTGTTATTTTAACATCAGTGTAAACCACAGGGTTTAGGGTTTCAGGAAGGCCTACATTAGGGTTATTTAACAACAGAAACTGAATAATCAAAAGTAAAAATAAAACACGGCTTAGTTTTCACTCTATGCCTTAAATATATGCAGATTCTTATTAAAGCTATTCAGAGTTATTCAGCCAAGAGCAGTGAGTGATTTTCTCTTTGTCTTTTGTTCATGACCCCAGTTATTGCAAGTCGTTGCGATATGCATATTGCGATATATACATTTGCGATATTTCAATAATTTCGATATACTGTATTGCGCAGAACTACTACACAGTTGTGGTAAAGTTTTCTTTGGATGAGGTAAAATTTCCTCATCCAAAGCGGTAGACGACTGCTTAATTGATGTTGCAGGTAAATATGTTGTATCATCTGCATACATGACTGTCCACACACTTTAAAACAAGAGGAAGATCATTGGTCTTAAACAACTTCCTTGAGGCACACCACATTGCAACTCTTTCACATCTTCCATTATAAACACACGTTGTCCCATTAGACAGTTAACTTTTAAACCAATGTAGAGTGTGGAAGTAAATTTGTAACATTCAGTTTATCCAGCACTAATTTATAATCCAGTACATCAAAAGCTGAGCTAAAATCTAACAATACTGCTCATACGTTATTGTCATCAATCTATGCTCTCTCAATATCAATGCTGAAAATTAGAGAGCAAATTATTCTCCTTGCTCACAAACTATAATGTTCAATACTTTGCTAAGATCTGGTAGCAAACTTTGGTCGACTATTATGACTATTAAAACCCAGTGCTGCATTTTTCTGTAGATGAATAAACTTTGCATCTTTCCAATCTAAAGGAAAAATCCCTTTTTCAATACTGATATTAAAGATGTGGCAAACTGGGCCTGCCAAACAATATTTCTCATTTCTTAAATAATTTCCAATTTCATATGTTTTAAAAATAGTTAAAAATGACACACCTCTATCAATAAAAGGAATTTCACTTGATTTCCTATCCATTATTTAATTGAGTGTACTCCACTTTTTTTAACAATCATATTTACATACACTTATTTTAATTTTGTGAAACATTCTTTTCTGTTTCATATTAATTTTAGTTACTTGATTTCTTAATTTGCAATAGACGTCCCAATCCTCCTTGTTCCCAGTTCTGTTTGCTGTACCCTTTGCCAAATCTCTCTCAAACATAGTGTTTTCAACTTATTAACAATCCATGGTGCCCTAACATTATTCACTGTACTTTTTTTTATATGTGCATGTTTGTCCACCTAAGGGTAAAATAATCTTTCAAATGCTGACAATGCATTGTCAGGATGAACTTCCTTATAAACATCAATCCAACATACATTAATTACGTCTGAACAAAATGATTCTTGACAATCTCTTATATGATATTTTATAAATCACTTTTGGTTTTCTAAGTGTTTACATGCTTGCTAAATGAAACTTAATGTCTTTTGATGCTTATGTGCTTAAAGGCCTTAAATGCTTGAACCCCGATAAATTCTGCTTGCAGCTTTAATTCTACATAGTTTTTGATATGCTATTTGTTTGAATCCCTCTTAGTTTGTATCTTTAACCTAACTTTGTAAGTGACCTCTGAATATTAGGCCTACTTTCTGCCCTTGGTATGTGTATTGTGCTTTGATGTTGGTGTTTATTTTGTTCTATTCCTTAACCCAGTCCCAGTGGTTCTCAAACTTTTTAGAGTTGAGGCTTTAACATTCTTCTGCGTACCCACACTCTTCTGTCACACCTTTTTCAGTAAGGGACAGTATTTTCCCCCTTAAATCAATTTTTCCAGTGTATTTTTACCTTAACAAATACCTTTATAAAATGAATAATGCTTTAAATAAAAAAAAATGTTCAATAGAGAAACATGCAATGATGGTAAAAACGAAATGATGCTTTTAAATATTAAATTAAACCGCCAGTAGTTGGTGAGTCACTCAGTAACGAAGCAAGTGGCTGCATTTATGAATGAATCATTGAATCATTGACTCTAATGATTCGTTCAAAGCTGCAGATTCGTTCACAAACACTGCTGTGTGCTGCAGTTCTGCTGTGGCTTTCGTTGGAGCTATTATTTTGTTGTAAAAATACTGACAACTGTGTTGAAAATGAACATCACTTAATATTAATATTTCGTTTGTTGTATAAAATCAATGTCACATTTGCAATCGTGTGGATCTTCATATAATGTGATAACAGGAACTCACACTGGTTATGTCTTTGTATTGAAGAGAGTTTAAATTATATCGTTATAAATTATATGATTATATCTCCATGCACAGCCTGTGTCTATATTTGTTCTTATTGTATGGCATCTACAATTCTTCAATTCAAGAATATACAATTCTTATTGTATGGCATCTACGCTAATTTAAGTTTGTGTAGAGAGAATGGTGTTGTTTTAGCGACCCCTAATTTAACCCTTTCATGCATGAATTATGATAACCTCAGTCAGGATTTTTTTTTCCTATGTGTTTTATTGCTCTTAGGGCATGAAAAACAAGAATTGATTTTTATTTTATTTTTTTACAAATTTTTCAAAGAGATCTTCAGATGTCCACTTGAGTGGACAGCATGCGGTTGGTTTAAACTGAAGATATACTGTATTAAATATAAGACAATAATCAAACAGATAAAGTATGTGAATTTAACAAACTAATCAATGCAATTATATCAAATAATGTGAAAACTATAAAATATATACAAAAAATATAAATGCAAAATATTGCAATGGCTTCATACAACTTCATACAAGTTGCGTTTTTTCAATCTCATCTGAAATGATCAGTGTTGGATGTAATGCATTACAAGTAACATGCATAACACATTCAGATTACTTTTTTGATGTTACAAGTAAAGTAATGTGTTACAAGTAACATGCATTACCTAATCAGATTACTTTTTGATCTAACAAGTAATTAACTACAAGTAATGTGCATTACCTAATCAGATTACTTTTTGATGTAACGAGTAAAGAAACGCATTACAAGTAACATGCATTACGTAATCAGATTACTTTTTGATGTTATGAGTAAAAAAATGCATTACAATAACGCACATTACATAATCAGATTACTTTTTGATGTTATGAGAAAGGAAACGCATTACAAGTAACATGCATTATGTAATCAGATTACTTTTTGATGTTATGAGTAAAGAATTGCATTAAAAGTAACATGCATTACGTAATCAGATTACTTTTTGATGTTATTAGTAAAAAAACGCATTACAATAACATGCATTATAAAATCAGATTAATTTTTGATCTAACAAGTAAAGTAATGCATTACAAGTGTCTTACATTATGTAATCACATGACTTTTTTCGATGTCAATGAAAATGACATTCTAATAATACAAATACATTTATTTACAGTAGAAAAAGTCAATGCATATTAAGTTTTTAAGTTTTAAATTTCAAAAATATATTCACATTATAATTATGAATTGTAGCTGAAATATAGCCATTTGCATGCATGACGTCCACTACAGTGGACATGTGATTAATCAGAGTTTTCTCTCAATCTAAAATCAAAACTTAGAAAATTTTACTGTGATATGACTCATTAGATATTGCTTTATGCTGCAATATTTTTTTTACCTACAAGAGTCTCCTAGGATAGAAGAAATGGGTGGATATTCTGGAGCAACTTGGCATGTCTGACTGACCCTTGGCCATCTTGGTTTGGAGGGGGAAAAAATCGAAACACAAAGGCTTGCCACTTGGTTGCAATTTATAGGATGATGCACCAGGGTCCAATGAAGAGATTGATGTGCAACTTTGCCATAAAAACCCGTGCAAATTCAAGAAAATGCTTTTTTAATAGCTGTCCACTGTAGTGACCACTATGCGTGAAAGGGTTAATAACAAATGATCGTTGCGACGGAAGCAAATCAATCAAAACTAACTTTAGCTGGAAAATAACTTTATTAAAGAACCGCTATAAAGCCAAAACAATCTCTGTTACCTTAAATTATAGGTTTATCTCTGTAAAGCTGCTTTAAAACAATCTACATTGTTAAAAGTGCTATTATAAATGAAGATGACTTGACTTGACTTCTTCATGCTAGTAAGTGCTAAATCCCTACTTTTACAAAGGTAACGTACATTGTCAAGAACGGCAGTAGGCTATAGTGCGATTTGCGATTCACGATTTGCCAAAATCTGGCACTCATGAACTGATGCCAAATATCGCGATGTGTTCAGAATGAGACTTCAGCGTGATTTCCTACTGATAAAATACGTGTCTGTTGTTGACGCCACAGGTTTCCCATTGAAAGCAATGGAGTTCCCAATTCGTCTATAGAGTGACGCCGGGGGCGCTTGACCATGCTTCTGTGTTTGACACTTTGGGAGTGAGTGAGAATGGGTTGAAAACCATGATATTTATGTTTTTTTTGTTTTTTAACCACCACGAGTGTGGAGCGTCCACTTGGATAAAGCAACAAAAGCCCCAGAACAACGGTGCCAGTGTCTCACCACACACCCAAGGCCGGACTTACCATTGGGCTTGACTGGGCTCAAGCCCATGGGCCCCGCCCAATAGGGGGCCCCGCCCGTTTACGTTAGATTTTTTCAATAATATGTCAGTCATTTAATTTTTCATTTAAAGTTTGTTGATTGGTCTAGCATTGTTACCTGGTCCTGCCCTGCAATGAAAAATGTAATTTAATTAGCTAAATTAAATGTCAGTCACCTTGAGGTTTGCTGATTGGTTATTGGCAGTTACGCAGTGCCTCGTTTACTGCCGTTGAAAAAACCTGACAGTGACAGTGATGTAATGGCGGACAAACGGTATCAGAGTGGCGCGCTTAAAAGAAAATTAAAGAATGAAAGACAGCAACGCAAAAAGGAAGTTATCAGTAAAATGAAAAGGATTACTGGATTTTTTACACCCGTGACACCACAGCTTGACGTGCAAGCAGAGAATCCAGAGGACAACAACCCAAACCCGCTGGAAGAAACGGTTGGAGACAATTTGAATTCACGAGCAGGGGAGCCCATCAATGAATCATCATCTCTTCAGTCGGAAACAGCGACCGAACAATGTCCAACTACAGATTCATTATCCACTGATCCTGCTCGCTTGGGTTAAATTGATGAAAGCGTGCGTGCTTATTGGGCGCGAAAAGGTCCGGAGTCCGTTCAAAATAAGGATGCTAATGTCAAGGCTTCTGAACGCCACTACAAACATCAGAAGAGACTGTTTTCTAAAACTCATTTCAAACGCAAGCATTTGAATGGTGAGTACTTGCCCAGAGAATGGTTGCTCTACTCATCCACCGGTTGTGTGTTTTGTTTTGCTTGCCGCCTTTTTGGCGAGGGTGACGGTCAATCCCTTTTTGAGTCTGGCTATAATGACTGGAAACATGCTACCAGACGCATTGCCGAGCACGAGAATAGTGACAGTCATAGAAAGGCTATGTTTAATTACATCAACAGAGCAGCAGTTGACGGAGTTATAGATTCTCAACTTAAAAAGCAGTTCGAGTCGCAATGCAATTATTGGAGTGAAGTTTTGCAAAGAGTGGTTGCAGTTGTAAAATTTCTGTCAGAGCGGGGATTGGCTTTCCGAGGCTCCAGTGAAATATTTGGTCGAGCTGACAATGGGAATTACATGGGAATCCTGGAACTGATCAGTGAATTCGACCCATTCTTGAAATCACACATACAGATATATGGCAATGCTGGGGTAGGAACCCCCTCATAGCTCTCATCAAAAACATGTGACGAATTTATCGAGCTAATGAGCAATAGAGTGCTTTCTGAAATCATTGCTGAAGTGAAAGTGACAAAGTACTTTTCCATTTGCATTGATTCAACTCCCGACATGACGCACATTGATCAGCTTACATTTATTATAAGGTATGTTTCACCCGAGGGCCTCGTAGAAGAGCGATTCTTAAAATTTCTCCCTATATCTAGCCACACAGGGAAGGCACTCTGTGATGCAGTGCTCACAGTTTTACATGAGATGGACATAGAGATTAGTAACTGCCGTGGACAGTGCTATGATAATGCCGCAAACATGGCAGGAGTGTACAACGGGCTGCAAGCTCACATCAAAGACATTAATCCACTAGTAGAGTGGGTGCCGTGCGCCGCGCACACGCTTAATCTGGCTGGAGTTAATAGCGTAAACTGCTGCACAGAGACCGCCGATTTTTTTAACTTCATTCAGACTTTGTTCAACTTCTGCTCGAAATCCACAGCTAGATGGAAGGTGGTAACTGCAGGTTTGCAGCCTAATGAAAACCACCGCATTGAGACTCTAAAATCTCTCTCTGACACCAGGTGGGCTGCGCATGCACAGGCCACCACGGCACTGTGCAGAAATTATGCCAATATTCAAGAGTCACTGATGAACATTGCAGAAGACAGCAAACAGAACCCGACAACACAAAATTATGCTTGGTCACTGCATAAAAAAATGAACAGGCTTGAGACTGCTTTTCTTTGCACTATGTGGAATTATCTTCTCCAACGCTTTCATGGGACAAGTGTTGCACTTCAAGCTGTAGATCTGGACCTGTGCAATGCTGTTGATTTGGTGAGGTCACTGCGGGAATATATTGTTGGTTTGAGAGATGAATTTGATTTGTTTGAAGACCAAGCAAAAGCGATGTCTCCCACCGTTTCAGAAACATACAAACAAGACACACAAAGACAAAGAAAACGCAAGACTCATGTGGGTGAGTCTGCAACACCTGAGGTTCACTTATCAGGAAGAGAACGGTTCTCATCTGGTGTGTTTCTAGTTGTGATGGATAGGCTGCTGGCTGAACTTGATCGCCGTTTTCAGTCCTATAATGACCTCAACAGCACTTTTGGTTTCCTGAACAACATATCTACCCTCTCTGCAGAACATCTTCATAAAAAAGCAGCAGATCTACAGAAGAGATACCACACTGACCTGGAAAACGAATTTTGCGAAGAAATCATCCAGTTCAAAGAATTCATCTGCCATGATGAGCCATCATCTGCTAGGGAACTTCTTTTGTGCATTAAAGAAAGAAAACTACAGACCATCTTCCCAAGCGTGGATGTCGCTCTCAGACTTTACCTGACATTACCAGTCACAAATGCAAGTGGGGAGCGCAGTTTCTCCAAACTGAAACTAGTAAAAAATAGACTAAGATCCACAATTGTCCAGCAGAAATTAAATCATCTCACTCTGATGTCAATTGAGAGTGACCTTCTACGTAAGGTGGATTTTACTGAATTGATCAAAGACTTTGCTGCAAAGAAATCCAGAAGATGCAACTTCTAAATAGTACTATGTTAATATCTTTAAAATGAGATGACATACATGAAGTCATAACCTGATTACCTTTCTCTCTCTTTCTCTACCTTGCCTGTTGTTGTTTTAAATGATCAGCCTCTGGATTCTGTTGTTGATGTCTTGCTTTCTTAAGATATGATAGTGTACTATTTTTATTTTATTTTATTGACTGTACATTTCTAATTTGTGTGCATAGTTTAGATTTTTCACTACAACACTTACGTACTGCACACACACACAATTTATCTTGCACTTTGTTCAATGAGTTATTTTGCTATATTCTTGCAATTGAAGGCACTTCCTATATTATAATTGCTATCTTATATTAGCCTATACCACTAAATTTGAACAAAGTTAGGCATGTTCTATGAAGTTCTATTTATGTATTTTTGCTAGAGTACTAAATTACATCTAATGATCTTTAAAATGCCATGGTAATGAGAAAATGCTTATTTAATTTTGTTATATATTATTCTCTAAGATTGTAATTTATGTGATGTAGTAGACATACTGTAGGTCAAAGTCAGCCTAACACTGCCTATATGTATACTGGAGATGTATATAATCTATACAATATGTCAGCACTTACCAAGAACAGTTTTTTTTAAAGATTTATACACTCATAGATTTAGCTATTTATATGTAATACAAATGATTTGTTATGATTGCAACCTTACAAGGTATTTGTTTGTTTTTCAATATGTTTTCCAGGTAAATAAGTGTTTTATTCTCATTCTGACCAAGACATTTATGCATTGCAATAAACACATGATCACTTTGAACTTTTTTAATCATTATTTATTTATTAGAAAAACTTTTTCAAGCTTCAATCAGTGGTCATATAAATAAATTATAACGGTTTTTTTTTTAACATGTAACACTGTATACTGTACTAGTCACCTTTTGAAAGTAGCTTTGCACTTCAAATAACGATTGGATCGATTATATTGTTACGCCACCAGATGGCGACAAATGACTTTAAAAAAAACATTTGTCATTGAATCGTTCATTCAGGAGATTCGTTCAAAAATGCTGATTCATCTATGAAACAAGTGAATTTGATTGAGGAATTGAATCATTCATTCAAACCCAAGTTTTTTTTAAATAAATAATTCAGATTAATTAAACATTTTTATAGACTTAAGCAATTAACATAAATTATGTTATTTTGTTTAGTTGTTTGTTCAGAATCGTGATCTCTATTTTTATTCTCAGTTTATCCAGAATTGTGTAGCTCTAATACATAGCTTGTGTATGTATCATTTTGTTCTATTTAAAGTAATGTATAGAAGGTAGGGCCCGAAAGTGACTCAAGCCCAGGGGCCCCCACCACCCTAAGTCCTGCCCTGCACATGTGGTGGTTACAAAAGTATATAAGCATTTGTAAATAAATAAGTAAATAGTAGTAAATATGTTATATGTAAGATATATGGATGACGAGAATTTATCCCTTAAATGTGTTTATTCCGTTGATTAATGTTCCCTGCTCAATCGTTCTATGATTTGATTGCTTTCACCTTTGGGGAGTGTTCGCCTGCTTGGGGAGGGGGTGGGGCACGCGCGCGCTGCTCAAACAATACAGACTCTGATAAGTGAAGCAGCAGCAGCTCCGTGTCCTGTATTAATTTATACACATATCTCCCCTCATCAGGTATGAATTACATAAAAGCAATGAGAGTATGTTTTTTGACATGTAAGAGTTTAAGAAATGTTAACTACGTTGTTTAAAGTGTTTAAGTTTACTGTTATGACGGACATGTAAAAGTTCGCTTCAAGTCATGTCTGTGTGCTGCGTCACGCGTGCTAGTTACACATTTTCATGCTAGTGATGGAGACCATGCGGTCTCAGAGAAAATACGCAATATTAGAGTAAAGTCCACAAATAACGTGTTTTGGTGAAATAATACAATGAGTAAGTTGTAAGTGCCAAATAACTGTGAAAATGAGTGTCTGTACTAAAAAGTGTATCAGAAAGAATAATTCTGGCAAACATGAACACATTTTTAGGATTTATTCACATGGAAAATGTCATAAATGTTATCAGTGAATGTTTCATAGTACATAATGCTTAATCTGTAGACACAGCAGTAAAGGGAAAATACTGTATGTACTGTATATGTAATTCTGTTCTATATTTTGTGATTACTATTGAAGTGATGTACTGTCATTGATTGAGAAAGAATAATTCTATTCTATAAGAGTGATTGAACTGTTTTACATTGTATAAAAAAAACAATACAGACTCTGATAAGTGAAGCAGCAGCAGCTCCGTGTCCTGTATTAATTTATACACATATCTCCCCTCATCAGGCGGTGAGGGTACTACACACACACCAGTCTTTTTTTTTCATTGTCATCATTCTTGAGGTTTGTATGATGAGTGTTTATGTCTAAGTGTGTCTCAATTTTTACGCAAAAGATGTTGTAGAATTTTTTAGAAGATTTCACACAGATCTCTTTATGTTAATGCATTACAGTGATCTTTCACAACAGAAGAAGTTTTTTATAAAAAAAAACAAAAACATATTCATTAATTTTAATTAATTTTCAGTCATGAAACTACAGAAAAAGCAGTTTTTACAACTTTGGTTTTATGTGTTCATTGTTTTGCTGTAAATATTTCCTTTTCACAAAGTTTGCTGACTTTACTTCACGAGTTCACACTTACATACAATTAGAGGGAGTAAAGTTTAATGCGTATTTGGCGTGCTGTCCGGGGGAGTTCGGCCCGAACCCAGAGTACTCAGAGTATGTAAATGGTTAGGACTAGAAGTGTGGAGAAGGGGTGATGGAGGCATGCTGCTAATCTGTCAATGAACAGAGGTGAGACTGCTGAATACATAGCGGTTTTAGGCACGGGCGAACCGGGAAATCGCCCGGGGCGGCATTTTTGGGGGGGCGGCGCTGCCGGCACGAGCAGAAAAAAATAAATAAATAAATAAATCTGCGTCGCGAAGCTGTTTTCTATTATCTATCATTTCACTGTGTGGGGAATTGGCAAATTTGCGCCCTCTGCAGCTGCAGGCGCCCCTGCTTGCTGAGAAGATGCTGTGCACAGAAGCTGTTTGTTTGAGAAGGGGAGGGGGCGCGGAGGCGCGGGCGCGGATGACAGTTCACCTCTGGGTCTCTCCCAAATGGAACGGACAAGGGGGGGAAACGGGGGATCCATATAGTTATCTTAAGTCAGTCACACCTCGACTTTCTTCCAAATAACGCACATTTCATTCAGAATATTATAAATACAGGCCTCTATATTTCCTGCACATTTTTGTTTTTCTGAATTGTCTGAATGGTAATAAAAATAGGTAATACAAAACGATTACTTGGTCACCACCACCAAGGTGAATTGGTTTAGTCTTGACTTCTGGTCGTGACTCGTCGTGAGTGACAGTTATGGGGGGATCAGGGGAAATCTGTTGATTGTCGATGTCAAGTGCCAAATAAGAGATGGACAAGAAAGGTCAAAGCCATCAGGTGCCCAATTAAGAAACGAGCGAAAGATAAAGGTATGCAACTATGTTTTCTCTGTATGATTACAGTATCCATGTCATGAATGAAGGGGCAATATTAATTGGTGGGTATAAATCTTATTTGTTAGCCTTTTTGCTATGATTCTTATGATTGCTATGGGGGGAGGATTGGGGGGGCGCTTGAAGGGGGTCTCGCCCAGGGTGTAATTCAATGTAGAACCGCCACTGGCTGAATATATATATATATATATATATATATATATATATATATATATATATATATATATATATATATATATATATATAATATACACCTCTTATCGATGATTGCTGAGAGCTCTCCACTCGTGTTAATTATCTGAACGTGCTCCTCCTGAACTTTGTTAATAAAACATCATATGTTAGAGTACATGTGGTATACCACAAATTCATGTTGAGATGTACAGTTCACAAGATATTTTATATTCAACTTCCACTTTTTCCTTTAATAATAAACTATATTTAATTTCATTGAGACAAACATCAATGCTCACAATCACTTTTTAAACAAGTAATTTTTAATTACATGACTAGTGCAAAACACAGGAATGATCAGAAGAAAGTTGCCAAACCAGCAAAACACCAAGATCCCATGAAATCAACTGATGTGTTTTTTGTTTTTTAAAGCCATCTTCTACTTTCTAGTTGACTGCAAGTACATTGGATTGAACAGACTGTGTCAAAAATATTGAGTTGTGTTTCTGGAAGTGACTAAATTTAAAATGTAAATAAAGCCACATATTAAAATTTATTTTGATTTCATGGGGTCTTTAAAACATATATATATATATATATATATATATATATATATATATATATATATATATATATATATATGGTGCACAAAATTATTTCAAAATCTGATATTAACCCTTAAAGGGGCAAGCATAAATAAATTTGATGGAAAAATGATTCATTGCTATTTTTGTATGTATCTAGACTAAAATGACACAGTTCATGCATTTTTTCCAAAATATGACCTTTATTTTCTAAGTTACACTCTGTATCTCCCAAGATACATTGCCCATTTAGGGTAACATTTTGCAATGTATTCTTTTTTATTGTAGTTCATATGACTACTTCTACACTACACTACACTACACTACACTACACTACACTACACTACACCACATTACATAACACTACATTACACTACACTACACTACACTACACTACACCACACCACACCACACCACACCACACCACACCACACCACATTACACCACACTACACCACACTACACTACACTACACTACATCACATTACACAACACTACACTACACTACACTACACTACACTACATTACACTACACCACATTACATAACACTACATTACACTACACTACATTACACTACACCACATTACATAACACTACATTACACTACACTACATTACACTACACTACACTACACTACACTACATTACACTACACTACACTACATTACACTACACTACACTACACTACACTACACTACACTACATTACACTACACCACATTACATAACACTACATTACACTACACTACATTACACTACACTACACTACACTACATTACACTACACTACACTACACTACATTACACTACACTACACTACACTACATTACACTACACTACACTGCATTACACTACACTACACTACACTACACTACACTACACTACAAGTTAAAGAAAAACCTTTATCCATTTCAATATCTGTAGAGAACAGGCCTCAAAACATAAGAATATCTGTGAGTGATCAGCCCTGTTAAATACCCTTATATGGGCAATGTATCCCCCAGGATACAGGCATTCAGTGCCTGATAATCAAAGTTGTGAGAAGATTATTTTAAAAATATCCACAAGAACATGTAAAACTATCCTTAAAAAACTATTTTCTAAAACAAAATCACTCTAAAATATTATAATCGTGAAAAATATAAAAACACTTCCCTCATGGCCAAAGAATTTGTCCACGTATGCTGCCATTTTGGATTTTGATACAAATATTTGGAATGTTGGCATAAAGTCACATTACCTGATTACATGACCCATCACCCCATCAGTGTTTCTCATCAACTGCAACCACATAATGCCCCTCCCCCATGGCCCTTCCCCCCACAGCATGTTAAATGACTGTATACCCCAAGATACAGAAACTCTTTAAGGGTTAAAAAGACTCATACAATAATCTTCAGTAACAGAAATTATCATTGTACACTGATATAAGAACTGATAAAAACAGAACAAGAAGTGTTTGCCAGTTATGAAAGAACACAAACATATCCTTCACTCCTCAGATCTGCTGCAGATGAAGTTGAGTTTGTCGTGTTCAGGACGGCTGATCCAGCGCTGATCTCCTCCAGACTGAACTGCTCCAGATCTCACTGCAGACTCACAGTTCTCCTCTCCTGTGCCGTTCCCTGGAGCCCAGTTCTGATAGCACACGGTCTCTCCGCTCACCCAGAACCAGAGGCCCACAGTGCAGGAGTGACGTAAACCCAACCACACCGCCTCAGTAGACGCACGTTTAACCACATTCATCACACGACGCTGCATCTCCTCTGAATGAACCGAGACCAGATCCGTATAATTCTGTCTGCAGTATCTCAGAGCTTCAGGCCACGTCAGATTCTCTTTGATCAGAATCAGTTTATCTGGACACAAAACAAACCACAAGCAAAAACTGATCAAAAACAACATGCAGAACAAACACTGTGGAGGAATCTGTCATGTCAGACATGTAGCGTGAACTTTAAGATCTCTGGAGGTGATGGATGGATTGTGTGTGTTTGTGAGGATCTGCTCACCTTCATGACACACAAAAGGGTATTGGAGGTTGCAAGTGTCGTCATACCATTGACCCAGAGCATAGATCTTTACACAGATTTCATTTCCTCCACCATTAGGTTCACCAGAATGCCAGTCTCTGAATGAGGAGTTACTCTGATCTGACCACTGCCAATTATCAACACTCGTCCTCTGCAGCCCAATCCAGATATCCTGAACACCTCTATCATTCACACTCTTGTTCAGCTCGTTCATGTCGTTCATGTTGTCAACGGTGGCCAGATCTGTGTAATTCTCTCTGCAGAATCTCTGAGCTTCAGTCCAGTTCTTCGTCACGTTTATAAAGTGATACTGACGCTGAACACATTCAGATACGGAGCAGAGAGCTGTGAAAGAGAGCGTTTGATTCAATGCTTTTCATAACAGGGTCAAACCTGATGAAACTATAAACCATAAATAATACAACAAACACACTCACCAATGAGAAGAAGAATCAAATATAGAGTTTGGTCCATTTCTGAGGAAGAAACATTGAAAAACTCAAAAAATCTTATTCATCTTCAAAGTAAAACATGATCATTTTATCAGCATAACTTGATTCACAATCATTGAGACAATATTAACATCTGAAAGTCTAATTGTGTTTGAAGAATGAACATGTTCTTACTTTAGAGGTCGTGTGTTTCTGTCCTGAGTCTGATGTTTCTGTCTGCAGATTTAAACTACGTGATTATTATATCTGCTCTCATCCCTCATTCAGCTCATCACGTCATTTGTTTATTTCTCTGAAAACCCCTATTTTATATTTTACTTCCTCTATATTTGTGTATTTGTCCAACTCTTTCCCCTTATTTGCATCTTGATGCCTGTCAGTCTGTATCAGTCTATGTTTATATGGACCTTGATCAGAACATTATATACATACGAGCATTCATAATTTACATTTGAACATTAATAACTAAACAGTTTCTCTAATGTTATTGCTGGACTGTATAACTCGTGTTACATCCCTGTTCAATTTGATTTGTGTTTTTGGTCACTTTTTATCTGTTTGTGTGTGAACTGAACAACCCACTAATGATCTGATTGATGAGGGTTGAGTTCATTAGTGAAGACTGGTGATACTGGTTACTGAGAGCCTTTAAAAGCCCCTGTTTGAGACTCCAGTCAAAGAGAAAGAAACGTGTGTGAGATGAAGGAGTGAGTTTGACTATTGAGAGAGTTTGTCTGTGTCTGAAATCACAATCTCTCTTAAAGTCGGTGCTTATTTTGAATAAGAAATTACTTCATGACCAGTAAAAGAATGTTCTATATAGTGTGTGTGTGTGTGTGTGTGTGTGTGTGTGTGTGTGTGTAGTATGAATGTAATGCAGACGTACTACATTCGCCATGGTGTCATTATCATGTGACCTACCAGCGTCAGTTGCGTCGCTTCACTGCCATTCATCAATCCTCTCCTGTGGCCTCATGGGATAGTAAAGTGTCCATCATATACACACTTCAGAATCTCACAGGAAGAAGTAGATCATCCGGGTACTTTTTAACAACTCTTTTATGAGTGCTGTGAATTCAGACATACTTCTACTGTCACATACTGTCTTCACCGACTATATAGTGATGAATGGGATTTCAGATGTAGCCTTTGTGTTGAGAAGAGGGTTTGAGGGATTAAAAAAGACAAAATGAAGAGAAAGGAAAGATGTTTCCTTGTTGAGGAGGAGACACGACAGACATTCACAACAGAGACGAGATAAAGACATTAAAGTGCTCATATCATGCTTTCATTCCCCTGAAGTTCATTTCTAATGTTAGTAAAGGTTGTTGGACTCTCATTATCTCACTGAAATAATATCATCATCTTCTGCTGCTGCTGTTTCAGAATAAACGTGTCTTTATTTCCTCCGTCTAAATACTTGATTGTGATTGGCTGGAATGCGGACATTAAAACATTGTTATGCGTTTTTAGAATTCATCTCTTTGTGAAATTTTTTATTTTGTTTTGTCTCATAATCCTGCTGTTTACTTTCTGTTTTTTTTTTTTTTTTTTTTTTTTTTTATAACACATGAACACATTTGCATGTAAACATCCTCATCACTCATTTGATTATGTCCCTGTTTAGACGTTCAGGATGGACAACATTTACATTTCTGACGTGAAACAGGAGAAACAGAGAGTGTTATTGTTCTAGTCATATTTCATTAAATTTAATTCAGGCTTATTCATTTGCAGAGATGGGTATAAATAAATTGTTACGTCCCAGAGGTCTAGAGTCCAGGAGTATAACATAAATAAAAGTCTTTACACCTGACTGCTAATTTTATTTATTAAAAAGTTGTTAAAATGGTCACTGTCAGCACATGACATCAAAAAGGAAGCATATTGACTTCAGGGTTGGGTCAAGGCCAAAATAACAAACAATGAATCTACCCTTTTCCCCAAAGAAAACGTATTACCCTCTCAAAGAAAAAGTCTAAACTAAACACAGGTACTGAACTGACTCCCTTACTAACCAAAAACAACATACATAAAAAAACAAGAGAAAATTAATATTCACAACAAAGAAAATGGCACCCAACCACTACAGCTTCTGTGTTTAAGTGATATTTACAGTATTTATAGTAACAAAACTACTATTTTCACAACAAGTAGTTTAACAACAAACCTCTTCTCACATCCTAAAAGAGCATCAGTGATAAGATTTTCTGCACCCTTCTTGTGGCGTATGTCAATGTTAAAACCCTGGACCACCAAAGACCTAGCCTGACAAGCCAGACACACATCGAGATGTCTGGGAACACACCATTGGCAGGACTCAATCCGAGGAGCGGGATAAACTGTTGTCTTTCAGATTCCCTCTGCACACAATAGGATAGCGCTACAACCAACCAGAGCGTTTTCCCACCAGGAGCTAGTTGATAGATTAAACGTTTGCCGTATCCAGTCGGCAAAACTCCGAACACATCTTCCTTTTTTAAGAATGACTTCAGTGCCGTTCTTTGCTCTTTCCTCAAAGAAAACCTTAACTCCAAGTCTTCCAGAGTCGTGGCCAAAGCCGATTCGAAAGAAACAAGTAACAGGGAATTCATGCAGAACCGACACAACTCTGTCGTCATTATGTTAAGCCCGCCCGTCGACTCTATACACGATGTGATTGGCCTGACTAGAGTTTGGTTTTTCCAGCTCGCAAGTCAATGGAGAGTTGCTCGACGACACTGGCTGCAAATGACATTTGCTGTCTCTAGGCTGCGTCTAGATTTCTAGGCTACCAAAGACCTGGGACGTAACATAAATTGGGGGCTCGTCCAGGATCTTTGGTGGTCCAGGGTTTTAAAAATATAGATTTAAAATGAAAATACCTCAGTTGAAATGTATCAAAATAAAATACCAAATACTGCGAAAAAAAATATATATATTTAAATACAAATACATTTTGTATTTTGAAAATACAGAAATTACATGTGAATTTAAGTATCACTAGGCTGAAATCTGTCTGGACCCATTCTGAATGCAAAGAACATTTTAGTGAGTACAACCGCTTAGAAACCTATGATTCAAAACAGAAAGATATACGAAGCTTACATACGCAAACAAACTCAACAGCAGCAGCCACAGATCATTTATGTAGCTGAATATTTTACTGTTTAGATTTGATTATTTTATTTTATTTTAATTGTCAGCGTTGTTGAGGTTTGCATGATGAGTGTTGATGTCTAAGTGTGTCTCCATTTTTTTACACAAAAGATGTTGTAGCATTTTTAGAAGATTTCACACAGATCTCTTCATGTTAATGCATTACAGTGATCTTTCACAACAGCAGAAGTTTTTTATCTAAAAAAAAATCATATGCATTAATGCTTTATTTTCATAATTAAGTCAGTAATGAAACTACAGAAAAAGCATTTTTTTACAACTTTGGTTTCACGTGTTCATTGTCTTGCTGTAAATATTTCCTTTACACAAAATTTGCTGACTTCACTGTAAAAATAAAAGGTGCCTGGAGGAACCTTTTGGGGTTCTTCACTTTGCCACACCGGCGGAACCGTCTGTAGATCCTCTAGGCACCCTTTAAAAAGGGCCGGTTCTCTGAGGAACCACACAAGTTTCCTGAGGAACTCTTATATTAGGCACTGTGTGGAACCACTGTGGGTGCCTCCAGGAACCATTTTTTTTTTTTTTTTTTTTTTTTAATTTCATGTTGTTACTATGGTTACCTTTGACTTCTATTATAATAAACAAATTGAGCCAAATACAAAATAAGAATTGTTTATTACATATTTGATATTCATTTGTATACATACACTTCCATGCACATGGGAAAAAAATCTAACTATAGATTAATATCAATGAATACACAAAAAAATAGTATAATACATAAGCAACATGAATAATCAACCATGTATATGCAATAGGCTATACAAGAAATGACATTTCAACAAAATGTATGGAAACACATATGTTCCATGAAATAAATCAATGTAAAAAAATTACATTTTGACTAATTAAAAATGTCCATCTTTACTTAACTTTAAAACATTTGTGTTTCAGTCCGATGGTAAGTCTGACATCACTGTTTCCAAGTCCAAAAGCTCTATCAGATGCTAAAAACAAACAGTGCTAATATGCACTCATTGTGCTGTAATATTCCTGAAAATTATGATCCTAACCTTTATCTCTATACCGAAATCTCTGATGGTTAGTAAAAATAAATAAATGTTGAAGTCTGGGATGCCGTTAGACTGGAGACTGTAATGTACACTATGGCTTTTGAAAAGCTTAAAGGAGAACTTGGTAACTTTTTTAACTTAATAAAAATGAATAAAACTGTCTAGAAATCATTTGGATGGTTAAACAACCTGTTCTGGTGATATTGGTGACTTTCCCCGCTCCCCCCAACGTTCCCAGGCGGAAAACCAACCTTGCAACTTGGGGACTACCGTCCCGGCAAGATAGAAATTGGAAGTCTCGTGAGAAGCGAGAACCTTACTGTCTATGGCGAGAACTAGAACGGGAACGAGCGCGAAACACAATTTGCTTTACGGCAATTCGACATAAACACACACGCATGTATGATGTATTACCAGATTACCCACCTCGGTAGACATAGCTCCACACGATACAGTTGGCTTGCTCCGATCAAAACAAACGCACATGAGCAGCGGTAGAGAGGGGGAGGAGGCCGCCGCAAGTAAGTTTTTTACGACTGTGTTGTGAAATATACGCCCCCCCACAGCTGTAGGGGGAGCTCGTGGGGAAAACATGCAACAACAAAAGGGAAAATCAGCGAAGAAGTGACTAGAGTTCGCTAGAGTTGCAGAGTTCTCCTTTAAATGTGTGACTTGAATCAACAGTGTTCATAAATGGTTGTTGAGTATTCTCATGAAACAAGATAGAGGAAGTAGAGGCTTCGACCCGGAAACAGAGTTAAGGTGCAGTAAAATGATCTGTTGTTCTGTGAATGTTCACTGGTGAATTCCAGTCATTTCAATAAGAATCCACACGATCAGCAATTTCGTTTGTGGTCAAAAGTTGGTTTGAGGTACTTAAAGAGTTAGAAAAGTGAAAAGGTGCCGCAGATTCGTTTTCCGTTTGTTTCTCCTCTTTTCTGGTGGATGGTCCAGGCACTTCAATGATTTTCAGGTCTACAGGAGGATTTTTATTCTTGTTCAAACTTGTATTTCAGCTTACCGAGATCCCTGCCAAGTACAACATTTACTGTTAGTAAGGTTATTAAAGTGATAGTTGTGAAATTTAAATAATTTCCTCAGCCTTGTGACGTTCCAAACCTGTTTGACTTTCTGTCTGTGGAACCCAAAAGCAGATCTCAGGCATAATGCAACCCCAGTCACCGTTCAATTTCACTGCATGAGACACAAGCAGAAAAAAAATGTGTAAATCATTCATGAAACCATTCTTATGTACACTTTGTAGCGTTTATGGTAACAATCGTAATTAGGTCATATATGAAATATTAGCTCGAGCAGTAAGGAAATTTGGGGAAATATTAAAAATCATAACTCATAGTCATAATTCATAAATTTCACATATGCTATTACATTACCTGCTAACTATCAAAAATACTTCGTTCTATAACTGGTCTCTCATCAGTCATTCGACCAGCGAATGCTTTGATTATACCAGTTAAGAAGGAATATTTATATTATCAAACCTCAGACAAATTCTCTCCTGGCCGTGGATACAAATTGCTGGGTTTATGAATTAAAATAAAGAGCTAGTAGCCAGATCTTATCGCAATTTCATTGACAATCACATTGGTGGGATTGTAACACAGAGTCAGTCAAAGTATAAAAGATTTATTTAATCAAAAATGACACACAAAGGATTATGCATATAGGAAGTAATATAGGCTAATCTACGTACGTAAAATTACACAAGACCCACGAACGTTTAGACAAACAAACATAAAACATGACTTGATCAAAATGAAACTAGGAAGAAAGTGAGGGAGAAAGTATGGTAATTTACAAACAGAACCTTTTAAGAGACAACTGTGAAAGCAGCTTCGAGAGAGATCATTTGATACGTTACTTGCGATTCTGTTCCTTTGTCTGTGTGAAGCTGGGCTTCGGGACCACGTGCGTACCTTGGCTGGACCGTGTCTCATCGATTTGTAGGCTTGCGTTTCGCGTGAAGTTCTTAAAAGCTTACTTGAAAGTAACATTACCGAGTGAAGACTTCTTTTCCCTGTACGGGAAAGGCGAGAAAACTTAGTTACAGGACGAAGCTGGATTTTTACATCCGCGGTTCGTTTGGATGAAGGCCCTGTGCCTAGTGATGTGACATATGAACCGAGGCGTCGGAGCGTGTGTCGAGAAAAAATGGGCGTGCCAGATGAAGCCGCGATTCGAGGCTTGTATTGTTTAAGTGAAAATCACGTGACTGATGACAAACGAGGCCTCGGTTTGTGTGGATACGTCATCGGTTCGGTCTGAGTGTCGCTTCCGGATAAAAGGGGTTCGAAACTCGCGCCTCTTTGTGGGTGTTGTCAGGAGTTGTAGAATCAGTTGTAGTAGAGTCAGAGAGTCAGAGTTAGAGAGTTAGAGAGTTGTGTCATTGTCTTTATTGTGTCATATATGTGTTAGGGTTATATATTATTACATGATATCAGGTTAGATTAGTTATAGTATATTGTTATTGTTAATTATAGTATATTATAGTATAGTATATATTAGTATAGTATAGTATATATTAATTACATAAGATTATTTGGATTGCTTTGGATTTTTGGACCTGGACTGGACTGCTTTTTGATTTGGATTGCCCTTTTGGATTTGTTTGCATTTTTTCACCTTTTTCCTTGTAATGGAGCCAGCAAGAAAGAGGAAAACCTCCCCAGTCTGGGAGTTTTTTGAAATGGTTGGTCAGAATAAGGTAAATGTATTATTATTATAAAACAAAATTCTGTCTTGATATTAAAATTATCCTCACTATATAACTGTATTATATTTCATGTCTATTAATTTATGTTTCAAGGTGAAATGCTTGCTGTGCCTAAAGGAGCTGACATACAGCAATAACACCTCCTCCATGCTCAGGCATTATCGAGCACTGCATGAGCATGCACAAACTACTACCAATCCACAAAGTAGTCAAAGTAATTGATAATACTATATATATATATGTATATAGTTTTTTTAACCAACATTTAAAAAATATTTCAGCCTCCTACAATACACATGCATTGTATTTTATTATAGATTCCAAAAAAGAAATGGTGAATGAGGCCCTGGTGAACATGGTCATCAAGGACTCCCAACCTTTTTCCATGGTGGATGATGATGGGTTTAGGGAGCTCCTGCATGTGTTGAATCCCACTTATGTTATCCCAACGCGAAAGGTATGTGATTAATAAAGTGGTTCATCATTATTTAACAAGTTACAAGTATTTATTTTCTGCATTCATTTTTATTCACAGGCTTTGAAGATCATGGTTGAGCATAAATATAAGGAGGCTAAGGAGAAGGCCAGAGAGCAGCTGCAGAAAGTTGCAGCTATAAGCCTTACCTCGGACATGTGGACATCCCTAAACATGGATGCCTACCTAGCAGTTACTTGCCATTTCATAGATGACAATGACAAGCTCTGCACTATTTTACTTGGTGTAGAGCATTTTCCTAAGAGCCATACTGCAGAGAACTTGGCTGCTGGACATACCAAGCTCATGGAGGAGTGGGGCATAAAGGATAAAGTAAAGTGCCTGGTAACTGATGCTGCAGCCAACATGATAGCATGTGTAAGGTCACTGAATGTTAGGCATGCAATATGCATTGCACATGCTCTAAACCAGGGAACGGCAACTGGCGGCCCGCGGGCCAAAACTGGCCCGTCAGCAATATTTTCTGGCCCGCCGGATTATTTTGGCAGTCCTAAATGCTGTACAAAACTCTTCCACTACTTGAGAAAAGCCGTAGTCGCGCGGCGATTTCACCGCCGCATACTGTGTGAAACGCCCATAGGGAATCATGCGGTGCAGGATTACATTTTAAAGTATAACTGTGCGTTCACAACGGACGTGAATAGCGCGTCAAATTCGCGCCTGCCGCGTCTAGTTATACGCTTGACCACTTTGTGTCCATTCGCGCGTCAAAAGACGGTAGCGGTCAGAACTCTGGTGTACTTTGGACGGAGCGTGCGGTCTGACTGACAATAGCCAACTCCCGAGTCCCGACATCTTTTGACAGCGTATCCGCACTTAATTCTGACCGCCTGTACACCTATCTCTGAGGAGCTGTTTGGTACTGAAACCATTGTCAGTCAACAACATTCTTTTTTTGCAAGGATGTTTGAAATAGTTCGACAGAAAATAGCCTACTTCATTTCGTCAGTAGGGCAATATGATTTTCGTTTATGTTGCTTAGAAACTTGAGTGATAGGCTTTGTCCTATTTAATTCATGTTATTTATATTTCATATTTTTTTTCTGTGACATTTTTTTTCTCTGCTGACAGTACAATGTTAAAATAGCCTAATATTTATACTGACACGAACACAATTTTTGTATAGCATTTATAATTATTATAGGCTACTCCAATCTCCTTCTTTCCATTAGAGACATTTGAATGTGAGATTATGGAAACGAGATCTAAATTTTGTGGACCCGTCAGGTCGGGAAATAAAGCGGGTGAACACCGAGTGTATTTTAAGCGGTTGCTGAATAGAACCTTGTGGGAGCGGGACGAAAAAAAACAGTCCCACGCAGACCTCCTTAAACCTTAGGTGTGTATGTGTGTGTCCCCGAATAAATAATAATAATAAAAAAGGAATAAAGTTCAAAAGTCGGACTGTACGGAATGAGGCATGATTGCTATTCACACCTTTATTAAAATGGCTGTAATATGTTACCACAATAGTAGCCTACTTGATCTGTTTAAAATGGTTTCCTTGATATATGCATAAGGTGTTAAATTAAAACTTAAAAATCAAAATTTAAATTTGTCTAATCCAGTAATTCATTTTTTCTATTTTTGATCTGAGCACAATCAGAAAATCAGAAAACCCGTCCTTATTTTTTTTTTTTTTCATTTCAGTTTAGGAAATAAATAATGGAAAAACAAGTCGTTTTTCATCTTTTTATTTTTGGTTTTAATTTGAAAAAAAAAAAAAAACGATTGAATGAATGATCCACGGACGGTGACGGACCCATCATATTCCGCAATTATAGGCCTATATAAGAGTATTTAATTTGTATCCATAGGCCTACTCTGTGTAGCTGGCCCGCCATCTACTGGCTAAAAAAAATATTGGCCCGCGGCCAAAGTTACTTGCCGACCCCTGCTCTAAACCTTATTGTGAGAAAATCTTTTGATGACATCAGCACCTTCAACGACATTCGATCTAAATGTAGGAAACTTGTGACCTATTTTCGAACCAGCACTACAGCAAAGGAGAGACTGGCCCAAGTACAGGAGCAGATGGGGAGACCAGTGCTGAAAATGATAATTGAAGTGGACACTCGCTGGAACAGCACTTTTAACATGCTGGAACGTCTATATCAGCTGAGAGAGCCAGTGGTGGCAGCCCTGGCCTCTCTAAAGACTGACATCACCCCTCCTACAGCCCTGGAGTATGAGGCAGTTCGGGATGCTTTAGATGTGCTTGGCCCTTTCCGGCAGGCTACAGTAGAGCTTTCGGCAGAGAAAAGGGTGTCTGCTTCCAAAGTGATACCAATGATGAAGATGCTTAATCACGCTGTAACGAGCAAGCTAGAAGGCCTCAATTCTAATCTAACAAAGCAGCTGGGTGACAGCCTTGTACGGAGGGTCAGGGAACATGCAGTAAATTTGGAATCAATAAGTGTGATGACCATGCCCACGTTATTGGATCCCAGATTCAAAAAGCTGGGATTCTTAAGTCAAGGGAAACTGCAAGAAGCGGTATCAAGATTAAAGTCTGAATGTGCTTCTGTAATCAGAAGTTCTGGTCTCCAATCTGCTTCCACCGACACACCCCCAGCTCAGCTGCCAGCCTCTTCAGAAGCAGGTCAATCTTCAAACAACAGTAAGTAGTATATGTCTTTGTTGTGTGAATGTTCACATTAGTGTTTAGTACTGTGAACCATTGTTAATGGATTTGTTTTTTCTTTGTACCTTTATTATTAGGTGACCTTTGGCATCTACTGGATAGCACAGTTCATCACAGCAGAAGGAGCTCAAGTGCAACAGCAGATGCTACTGTAGAAGTGGACCGCTATTTAACAGAAGTGAATCTCACAAGATCTGAGGATCCACTACTATATTGGGCTCAACACAAGCTGATGTATCCTCATTTATATCAGCTGGCACTGGCGTTTTTATGTTCCCCTGCATCCTCTGTTCCATGTGAAAGGATCTTTTCCAAGGCTGGAGAGGTTTTGTCCAAGAAGAGGAATCGTCTAAACCCCAACACACTTGAAAAGATTCTGTTCCTCAATAAAAATCATTTGTAATTCTTCCTTCACCCACCTCAAACTGCAGTGTTGCAGTTTGCTCCTCTATATCCCCAGTCCCATAAGCACAACACTGGACTAAAAGTAGTAACAGTTCAACGCACAAAACCCCCCAGAAACAATTATTCATCTTTCCCACCCCACACTTTTCTGTTGTAGTTTGCTTTATTACACTCCCTCCACCATAAGCACTGCACTCAACACAATCTCACTTTTGTTGTTCATACTGTCACTATCCAAACAATTTATGAATAATTAATGAACTGTGTGTGACAGTTGTCTCTGCACAAGTAAATTCAGACAGAGAAAAATACATATTTTATTTTATACTCAGGCAAAAATGTCTGCTCAGGTCTTTTTATTATTGCAAATGAAAGGTTACAGACATTAACAGTGAGAAGAAAATAAATAAATACATAAAACGGGACGGGGGGGGGCACTGTTTCAGAATGAATTAATTTGTCTGCTATTTTTTTGCACGGTCGCTAGGTGTCACTAGTGAGCAATGTTGAATGAAGCTTCGAGTAATGAACCTTTAGCTGAAGCAATGGCCTGCGAGGTCTCAGTGGTTCAGGAAGCCTCATTTTGCCATCACTACCTGTGCCTTCTCCCGCTCCGCTGCTGGTGCAGGGAGGGGTCAGAGTTCGGAGTCACGAGGGTGAGAGTGTATGAGAGCAGAGAGAGAGCTAAGAGCGCGACGTCTGCTTGTGTTGTGGTTTTAAAGCAGCGCGGGGTAACGCCCTGTTTGATGACGGGACCCAATGGAATCTTTCGGTTCTGAGGCGGGAGCGTTTCAATGTTTGTGAAGGAACGCCTCTTCTGATCGTACACAGAAAAATGCATTAAAACTTTAATACCACATTATGTCTAGGATAAACATTCGCGCGGAATATAGTTTATATTTCCGTATAAAGAAGCTCATTACGATCCGTAGGATACCAAACCCGATATTAATATCAGTTAATGAAACAGATACATCTCAAATGTATCAACACACGTGTCCATTACATCTGCAGAAGGGCATAAATATCTCAATTTATCCCATCACATCCCATAGACAAGAAAACTACATAAAAACATTTTGATAATGATTCATGCGTGTGTGTAACTTGTGTTTTAGGAGTTTCAGAGTGGTTTGGTGTGTGTGTGATTCAGAGCGGGTTTTCTGTTGAGATCGGAATGTCAGTAATGTCTTTGAAGCTCACACTGTGGAGAGGGGGAAGGGAGTCATAAAAAGGGTTTCAGATACAGACTTTGCCAAGTCTGTGGGAATTAGAAAGTGTCTTCACTTTTAATTAGTATATAAATTAAGAGTCCATTTTTACCCATCGAGCCATAGTCGCTACAACTTGTCTAGTTCAATTCAATGCAACAAAGTTCACAACTCATGTGTTATGAGTTGTGTTGTAAGTCTTCTGAAGCCATATAATAGCTTTTTCCTTTTTTTTTTGTCGAAAAAGACTAAACTTGAAGTTATAATTCAGAGTTAAAATGTCTTATATTCAAAAGCAAATGATAAAGATATAAGAAAAAAATGCAGTAAAATGAAGTAATCGTCGAGGTGGAGGCTTGGCTGTTATTTTTAATAACATGATGAAGTGCAAGTTACTGCCTGTTGAAAGTTCAAAGAGTTTTGAAGTTCAATTAATGAAGATTGACTTGCCCTCGCCTGTGATTTGTGCCTTGATATATAGGCCTCCTGGTTATAATAAGAATTTTCTTGATGAATTTTGTGAGTTTTTATCTGTGGTTGTTCCATCTGCTGACAGGATTTTGATTGTGGGTGATTTTAATATTCATGTTTGTTGTCCTGGTAAACCCATGACCAAGGAATTCTTGAACTTAGTTGATTCTTTTAACTTATCTCAATGTGTCTCCGGACCAACACACGATCATGGCCACACACTTGATTTGGTCTTTTCTTTGGGGATAACGATAGAAAACATTTGTGTTGAAGAAATGGCCATCTCGGATCATATGCCTATTAGGTTTAATTTTACCTCTACAACAAATGACTGTCATCAGCCTCCATCATTCTTGTCCAGGGTTATCACTACTTCTACACCTAGTGCGTTCTCAACTGCTTTTACTGAATTAGCCCTTCATATTGAGCCTACCATATTGTCAGTTGTGGGACCTGATGAATTGGTGGACTCTTTTAATCATGTTTGCTCTGAGTTTTTGGTTAATGTTGCGCCTTTTAAAATGAGATGTCAAAAAGTTAAAAAACGACCATGGTTAAATGATGTAACGCGTAATTTGAGGCAGGTTTGTCGGCTTCCAGAGCGTAAGTGGCTGAAAGATAAATTGCAGATATCTTATGATATTCTTAGAGAATCTCTATCAAACTATCAAAACGCTGTTAGAGCCGCTAGATCTTCGTATTTTTCGCATATTTTATCACATAATGCAAATAATCCGAAGGTACTATTTTCAACTATAGATAAAGTACTGAGTCCGTCTATCAATTATTTTCCTTCCCCGTCTAAGGATCTGTGTGATAGTTTTTTAAAATATTTTATTGATAAGGTTGTTCTTATTCGGTCGAATATTGTGCCTATAGGCAATGTTGTAGCCGATATAATTAATCCTTTTCGTTGTTTAAGTAAATTTGAATCTATTACATTAGCTCAGTTGGAAAAGATAATAATGCATTTAAAGCCGACTACCTCACTTTATGACGTTCTCCCGTCGCGATTGTTTAAAGAGGTTGTAGACACTATTGGTCCTAGTATACTATTGATTATCAATAGTAGTTTATATCATGGAACTGTACCATCAGGGTTTAAGCATGCTGTTATTGAGCCGGTTTAAAAAAAAACATAATTTGGATTCACATGAGTTAAAAAATTTCAGACCTATTTCGAAATTGCCTTTTACCAGTGCAAAATACCCGTGCAAAATCAGTTTTTGTGTGTGTTTTTAGTAATTGCTGGTTTGGTGTGATTGAATGCTCATTGTTACAATTGCACAGCAAAAGTTCAGTGACATTTTTATTTGTGCATGGTAGAAAGCACACAGTGAACTCAGAGAGACTGTGAACGCATTGAATAGGATATGTTTAGTTGGTGAATAGCATAGGCTACTATTACACAGCAGCGATAACATTAAGTGCACCAGAATGAAACATAATATTCAGGAGTAAACAGCATAGCTGACATATAGATTCAGTTTACATCCACAAATGAATAAGTGTGTCGATTTAGGGAGCAGTGCAAAGTGCCCGTGCAAAATCAGTTCCCTTTCGTTGTCACTCCGAGTTACGTCGGATGACGACGAATGGGGTTTCGCTTAGAAATCCTATCATCTTCGAGTATTAAAACACGAGCCAATGGCAAAGAAATGCCATGGGTCTGCGGAATTTGCATAGCGTACCTCCGCCCCACCCTGGGGGTATATAAGGAAGTCGCTGGCAACATGCAGATATGTTTTCGCTTCGGAGCCAAGTTCAGTACTTCACTCCACAAGCCTTTTGAGTGTCATCTCAAATCTCTTCGAGACGAGCGGCTCTTCAGTGTGTTGGTGTGACGGCGCTTCCAGCGAGATCGCATTTCCTGCTGCTGATTTGTGCAGTAATCTGCCGACAGTGAGTGTGTTTCTCCCTGGGTGCTTCAGCACTCTGCTGAGCTTTTCCACTCTCTAAAAGAGCTGCACGCGGCACGTCTTTTTCAAGACGGTTCGCCCGTGTATTTTCTGGATGTGTGTGCGTCAGTCATCTGCCTAACGGTCGCGAGCGCTGTTTTGCGTGTTGGGCTTAATCACGCTTGGCAGCGCTCGTTGATGAGTCATGTTTTCATTGCGGGAACATGACCATCGCGATGTTTATAGATCAAGACTCAATGATCTCCATGTGAGTAGAGTCCCCTCTGCCACACCCCAATTTATCTCTTCCTCGAGAAGGGATACTTTGGCTGGTGGCCAGGGTGATCTGAGGGTTTGGTGTGGCACAACAACCGACGAGTCAATTCCTCGGGCCACACCCCCCTCCACATCGCAGACCATGCACTCACAGCATCACAAGGCGGGCTTGATTCCTCTGGAAATGAAGTTTCGACTGCGTTGCCTCCCACGGGAGTGCCATCGTTGCCGGGACCGATCCAGAGCTGTCAGCCATGCTTTCCCGGGCAGCTGAAAGCATCGGCTGGAGTGGCCCCGCCCTCCCCCCGAGCGCTGTAAGCTTCTCCCGGACGTGCATCAGGACGCCTGCGCTGCGCGAAACTCCACGTGACTTTCGCGGCCCGCGGGTGTCCTCCGCCTTCGCTGCTTCGATCGCATGGCGATCATGGTCTGTATGTTCCCTGTCACTATAGTGGCACGGTCATGCAGTGCTGTGTGTCGCCTGCGCCTTCGATGCAGTGCTGTCCCGGGAGTTCTGTCGAACCGGCCGCAGTGGAACGCTAGTCCTTCCCTGGCCAACCCTGGCAGAACGCGGAAATTCTAACCACGCCCCTATGCTGGGACGCTGTGCCTCCCATGCCCGGCCTGGTTGTTCCGCCACGCACACTACTGACCTCGCTCTCGGGCGACATCGGTACCTGCGTGATCCTGGGTCAGGTGATGTCCACTATGTGGTCCAGACATGGGCCTAGCCAGGTTGATGTGGCAGGGTCTGAGAATTCTTTTTCTCAGCTCCCCCATGTCCCAGGCTGAGCTCTTTGGCGGGGTGGCTTCGACCACCTGAAGCAGACTCGGGTCCGGCACCGATGGTCATCCATCCGTGCGGCCTCCTCAGTCTGCTTCCCGCCAAGCCCCCCTCCATGCGGCTGCTCCCCTCTGGCCTGCAAACGGACCTGAGCAGGAGGAAGCCGCAGGAGGGCGGCGCTGCCCGTCTCCGCCCCTTAGACTGCCACGCCAGTCTAAACAGCACCTTGAGGCGGGCAGCCTGGTCGGCGGGGTGGTTGAGGACTGCGCCCAACAGTCTTCGATCAATCCACAAGCAGACTGAGGCTTCTGCACTGACGGTCATCCGTCGGTGTGGTCTGCTTAGTCTGCTTCCCGCCGACGCCGCCTCCTTGCGGCTCCTTCCCTCGAGCCTTCACTGGCCTGAGCACAAGGGGGTCGCTGGAGGCTGGCACCGCCTGTCTCTGCCCCTTAGCCGGCTAACACCTGGCTGAGCAGCACAAACCTGAGACAGGCAGCTTGGAGTTAGGGCTCAGTTCTTTAGGAGCTGGTAGCAGGACCACTCCTTCCCCCGCTTGAGGGCTGGGTGAAGATCTCTACAAAAGAACTTATGCTCTTTCTCTGAGCCCCAAGAGGCTGTGGATGACAGCACGCGCCGCCCACGGGCCACGCTCCTCTCATCCCCCTCTGTCGCCAGACCCCTGCCAGAGCACGCCCCCGTGGGACGCTGGTCCTCCCCTGGCCTCCTCTGGCAGGACGCGGCTAATGACCGTGCCCCCGCACTGGGCCGCTATGCCACCCACGCCTGGGCCGGTCATTCCGCCTCGCTGCACCCCCGACGGAACGTCTGTGGTCCGTATGACCCCGCTGGTGCACTTTCTGGAAGCCTGGCTAGAGCTTCCCAGACTGTCCCGCTGGGTCGCGAGAACCATCAGGCTCGGCTACGCGATTCAGTTCGCGCGATCTCCTCCCCGCTACAGCGGAGTCCGCTTCACTATGGTCGGTGGCAATGCCCCTGTCATGAGAGCGGAGGTCACCGCCCTACTGGCGAAGGGTGCGATCGAGATTGTCCCTCCAGCCGAAATGAGGTCCGGCTTCTACAGCCCTTACTTCATTGTTCCGAAGAAATCGGGTGGGTTACGACCGATCCTGGACCTGCGCGTCCTGAACCGCTCCCTCCACAGGCTGCCGTTCAAGATGCTCACGGCCAAACGCATTTTCGAGTGTGTGCGGCCACAGGATTGGTTTGCAGCGATCGACCTGAAGGACGCCTACTTCCATGTCTCCATTTTACCTCGACACAGACCGTTTCTAGGTTTGCTTTCGAGGGGCAGGCATACCAGTACGCGGTTCTCCCTTTCGGGCTAGCCCTGTCTCCTCGCGTCTTTACGAAGGTCGTCGAGGCAGCCCTTGTTCCCCTCCGGGAACACGGGGTTCGCATCCTGAACTATCTCGACGACTGGCTGATCCTAGCTCACTCTCGAGACCAGGTTTGCGAACACAGGGATCTTGTGCTCCGGCACCTAGCTCGTCTGGGCCTTCGGGTCAACTGGGAGAAGAGCAAACTCTGCCCAGTGCAGAGGATCTCTTTTCTCGGTATGGAAATCGACTCGGTCGCCATGTGCGCGCAGCTTACGAGCGAGCGCGCGCAGTCACTGCTGACTTGTCTTCGCCAGTTCGAGGGCAAGAGTGCGGTCCCACTGAAACTTTTTCAGAGGCTCCTGGGGCATATGGCATCCGCAGCCGCAGTAACGCCGCTCGGATTGCTTCATATGAGACCGCTTCAGCTTTGGCTTCGCGATCGAGTCCCGAGGTGGGCATGGCAACACGGCAAGCTCCGGGTCCCAGTGACTCCGGCCTGCCGTCAGACCTTCACCCCGTGGTCGAACCTCAGCTTTCTACGGGCCGGAGTGCCCCTGGAACGAGTTTCCCGGCATGTTGTTGTCTCAACAGATGCCTCCACCACGGGCTGGGGCGCCATGTGCAATGGACATGCTGCCGCGGGCTCCTGGACAGGACCCCAGCGCCTTTGGCATGTCAATTGCCTCGAGTTGCTGGCTGTACGTCTCGCCCTGCACCGTTTCCATGCGTTGCTCAGGGGTCAGCACGTACTAATCCGATCAGACAATACCGCAACAGTAGCGTACATCAACCATCAAGGTGGTCTACGCTCCCGCCGTATGTCGCAACTCGCCCGCCACCTCCTCATATGGAGTCAGAAGCATCTGAGGTCGCTTCGAGCCATTTATATCCCGGGACACCTGAACCAGGCGGCCGACGAGCTGTCTCGAGTTCAGCCTCTCGCTGGAGAATGGCGACTCCATCCCCGGACGGTTCAGCTGATTTGGGATCAGTTCGGCGACGCACAGGTAGACCTGTTTGCCTCCCACGACTCGTCCCATTGCGACCTGTTTTATTCCCTGACCGAGGGCACGCTCGGCACGGATGCACTGGCGCACAGCTGGCCGCGGGGCCTACGCAAGTATGCGTTTCCCCCAGTGAGCCTTCTTGCGCGGACCCTGCGCAAGATCAGGGAGGACAAGGAGCAGGTTATATTGGTTGCCCCATACTGGCCCAGCCACACCTGGTTCTCAGAACTCATACTCCTTGCGACAGCACCTCCCTGACCAATTCCTCTGAGGAAGGACCTCCTTTCTCAGGGACGGGGCACCCTTTGGCACCCTCGTCCCGGTCTTTGGAACCTCCACGTGTGGCTTCTGGACGGGACGAGGCAGGTTTGAGTACCCTACCACCAGCGGTGGTGGCTACCATCACTTCCGCTAGAGCATCGTCCACGAGACATGCCTATGCGTTGAAGTGGAACCTCTTCGTCAACTGGTGTTCTTCTAAACAGCAAGAACCCACGAAATGCCCGATCAGTGTCGTGCTTTCCTTCCTGCAAGAAGGGTTGGAGCGAAGGCTGTCTCCCTCCACCCTGAAAGTGTATGTTGCCGCCATTGCCGCACATCACGATGCAGTTGAAGGTAAGTCTCTGGGGAAGCATGACCTGATCATCAGGTTCCTGAGGGGAGCGAGGAGACTAAATCCTCCTCGCCCTCCCCTCGTACCCTCTTGGGACCTCTCAGTGGTTCTGACTGCCCTGCAGAGTGCTCCATTTGAGCCTTTGCAATCAGTGGAGCTTAAGTTCCTGTCAATGAAGACAGCGCTCCTGGTTGCATTGGCCTCCATCAAGAGGGTAGGGGACCTGCAGGCATTTTCGGTTGACGAAGCGTGCCTGGAATTCGGGCCGGCTAACTCTCACGTGATCCTGAGACCCCGGCTTGGATATGTGCCCAAGGTTCCTACCACACCCTTTCGAGATCAGGTAGTGAACCTGCAAGCGCTGCCCTTGGAGGAGGCAGACCCAGCCTTGGCACTGCTCTGTCCAGTACGCGCCCTTCGTGCTTACGTAGACAGAACGCAGTGTTTCAGGACCTCAGACCAGCTCTTTGTCTGTCATGGTGGGAAGCTGAAGGGAAAGGCTCTCTCCAAACAAAGGTTGTCTCACTGGATAGTGGACGCCATTGCTTTGGCTTACCAGCAGCAAGGTCGACCGTGCCCCCTTGGTGTGACGGCCCACTCCACTCGGAGTGTGGCAGCCTCTTGGGCTCTAGCGCATGGCGCCTCGCTAACAGACATCTGCAGAGCTGCAGGCTGGGCGACACCTAACACATTTGCGAGATTTTACAATCTCCGAGTAGAGCCAGTTTCTTCTCATGTACTCGCTTCAACTAGCCGGTACTAGATTCTGCTCAGGTGTCTTCGCTTGCTCGCCATTCCTCTCCACGGACGGGATACGTGCGATATTTCCTCAGGTGAGCCTCATAAGCCCTGAGTCTCCTCCAGCACTGATGACGTCAACGCCAGAGTTATGCCACGGGCAGCTTTCGCGCTTGGCTAGGTGCCACCATGTGCATGGTTCCCTTCGGGCGACCCCCACATGTGTATTCCACTGTAAGCCTCTTTGAGCATGTGTCTTTCCCTTGGCAAGCCACCTTGCCACCCCTGGGGTTGAAATATTCCACCTGCGGCTGGACACCCCAGTGTTACTCCGTATGCAGCCCTTCGGGGTCATATGTGTATTCCAAGTCCCCCCCTTCGGGTTGGGCATGATTGCATATTTCCACTGGATATGCTTCCCAGTGTACCTTGGTATTCCTGTGTTAAGTAGGACTCCTTCGTCCGTGCTAGTTTCACGACAGGGAGCTCAGACTTACGCAGGGCACTGGTAGACAGTCGAGAGGTGGCGTGATTATACGGGAACCCCATTCGTCGTCATCCGACGTAACTCGGAGTGACAACGAAAGGGAACGTCTCGGTTACGTATGTAACCCTCGTTCCCTGAGTAGGGAACGGAGACGTTACGTCTCCCTGCCACTTCCGCTGTACCGCTGGAACGCCTGAGTTCAGTCTCGGCTCCTCAGCGAAGACATATCTGCATGTTGCCAGCGACTTCCTTATATACCCCCAGGGTGGGGCGGAGGTACGCTATGCAAATTCCGCAGACCCATGGCATTTCTTTGCCATTGGCTCGTGTTTTAATACTCGAAGATGATAGGATTTCTAAGCGAAACCCCATTCGTCGTCATCCGACGTAACGTCTCCGTTCCCTACTCAGGGAACGAGGGTTACATACGTAACCGAGACGTTCCCTTTCGTAAAGGGAACTCCCGCTGCATCGATACTCGATACTTTGGGGAATGCCCTCGGCATGACGCGTCTGAAGTCTGTAATGGAACTATTCCAATCTTGATTGGTGCTCGTCACTCGTGACGTTGCATGTGACGGTGATCCGGAAGCTATAAAAGGACAACGGAACATAGCCGTATCAGCTTTCTGTCTTCAGCAAGCGTTCTGTGTGACTGTATTGTCTTATTTGGTGTTGTTTGTCTATCTCAATATATATATGGCGAATATAGAGAAACGACTCAGGCGGTGTGCGTCCCCTTGCTCGCGCTATCTGAGCGAGGGTGACACGCACTCGTTTTGTGTTGTTTGTCTGGGAGTGGAGCATGCACGGGCAGTGCTTGAGGGCGCTGTCTGTGCAAACTGTTTTCAGCTATCTATGAGAGAGCTCCGCTCCCGTTTGAGCTTGTTCGATCAATCAGATCAGGCTCGCGTTTCCAGTGCATCAGGTCCCGCGTCTGTTGAGGCAGCGCGCCGCTTGTATGCATGGGATTCGCACGTGGAGCTGGCAGATAACACTGAGACGGTTGCGACCCTTTCTCAGTGTTTATTAACCAGCTCCACTGGTCTCGCGCACGGTTCGGAAGCCCGCGCTGCGGCTTCTTCCGACCGTGTTAAAGACACAGCGTTTGATTTATCTGGCTCCGAGGGGTTAGATATTATCAACACTGAATCACATAGATATGGGGATTCGCCACCCCATATTCCCGTTATTGAGGAATTGCTGGAGGTTGTGACCAGGGCAGTGGTTAAATTAAATGTTGAATGGCCATATAATAAGCAGGAAGCGACTAAGAAAAATAAAATGGATGAGCGCTTCCTGCAGACCCAGTCACAATCTTTGTGTCAGAGCCTTCCCTTTTTCACTGATCTTCATACTGAGGTATCGAGATCGTGGGAAAATCCATGTTCATCTCAATTATTTTCCCCCCATGTATATATTTACTCATCTATTAGGGAATCTAATGAGAATGGTTATGGGGTGATGCCTCGGGTTGAGGAATATTTTGCGAAATATTTTCTCCCCGACGTTACGTCACCCCTGATAGCTCAGACACTTCCCTCCAAATCTCGTACATCGAATTTGTTAGGGAAAGCTTATATGGCGGTGGGTCGAGCCGGTGCATGCCTACACACGATGGGGTTATTACAGGCATACCAGGCTGACCTCCTCAAAGAGGTGGATGATAACTGGGAGGTCTCACTCAACGGTATTACTGAATTTCGTAGAGTAGCTGACTTATCTCTCCGTATTATTAAGGAGACGGCTCGTGCTATTGGCCGTTCTATGGCAGCAATAGTCGTCACAGAGAGACATTTATGGCTTAATCGCTTGGGGATCGAGGAGAAAGACAGGGCTTTCCTTCTCGATGCCCCCCTTTCACCTTCTGGCCTCTTTGGCGACGCGGCAAGAACCGTTGTCGAAAGGTTTCAGGAGGCAGAGCGACATTCAGCTATCCCCAGTTGTCAATCTAGGTCTCATGGGGTTACTGCCAGGGGGCAGCCTCATGGGACAGCCGCCAGTTCCTCATATTTTGAGAAGGTTTCCTCTCGTGCCCCCCCGTATAAGGCTTGGGGCCAGAAGAGACATTCTCGTATGAAGCCCTCTTTATCGAGGACAGGTCTGAGGACTGTCTCTCGGGCTAAGATGGCTTCAACTAAGAGGTCTTGTCGTAACACGCAGACCCTTATGGCCGTTCCCCCAGGAGAGCGAGTACAGGAGTCTCGCCCCCTTATACAGCCCTTAGGAAATCGATGTTTACTTCCCGCCGCCGATGGCGCTTCGGGACACATCGGCTTCCAGCGAACACAAATCGCAGTATCTGCTCGGAAACGTTGCGGCCCTGTCGAGTTCGCTGCCTCTCAGGAGGTCTGTAGAGAGCATATTTCGGTTAGTCCCTGCCAGTTAGCTGCTTCAGGTCACCGAAACCATTTGAACATTTTTAGCCAAGGCCAGTCTCGAGGGACTGGTCCCCATAATAGCATATTTAGACACCCCGAGGGGTCTTCAAAATATAGCCTGGAGGGTCCTGCTTACAGTGCAGTTAATATACAAATATTATCTACTAAGGGTGGTTCACATGTCTGCCAGCCCCGAGCAGGGTTGGTTCTTGGAACAAGAAGTCTAGTCTCTCTTAACAAAGGAAACCTCAAGGTGGGCTCTTCCTCGGTTTCGGGAGCCCGGGTTCTACAGCCGGTACTTCATAGTTCCTGTGAGGGAAGGGGAGTAAGGCCTTGTTTCGGATCTCAGGGTAATGGATCAACCTCCGAGGGGGTTCAGATTCAAGATTCCGACTGTCAGTCAGACCAGCTCCGAGGACTGGTCTGTCGTGATAGATCCACAAGGTCCTTAACTCCTCATTCCCTTCTAACCCCATCACGGGAAGTTTCCGAGATCTGCTTTTGGGGGAAAAGCACATCAGTTCCGGATTCTTCCATTCGGCCTAGCATTGTATCCCCGCACCTCCTCGGAATGCATGGTCACTGTCCTAGCTCCATGGAGTCTTCAGGGCATCCTCATTCCTGTCCATTGACTACTAGAGCAGACGGTTCAACACCGAGGTGTTGTTCCGAGTCTCGTGAGGTGCTCGGGAATATGGCTCAGAGTATAGGAAAAATCACCATTGCCTCTTCAGAGAAACCGATTCCTGGGGGCGGTGTAGGTTATAGTCATGATGCAGGCACAATTGTCTCCAGCTCAGACACTCATCTTCCTTACCATAGTCATGTATATCAAGCTAGGCCAGGCCACCACTACGTGACCTTATCAAAGAGTGGGCTCGCTGGCAGCAGTGTTCAACATTCTATTCTTTGGCCTGCTGTACATGGGGGCCCTGTAGTAGTGGCTCAGGACCAATGGGTTTTCCCCGAGAGGGAACCCACTCCGCATGGCCAGAGTTACGCGCACATGCCCTCGTTTTCTGATCATGGGGAGGAAGTTATGGTTCCTGCTCCTAGTACCTGTGTTGGAAACACAGGGTCTGAGGAAACTTCAGAGAGACCATTAGGTTCTATTTTTGACAGACACTATGTCGGTGGTCTCTCTGATCAAGGAGGGGGCAGTCATCCTGTCGAGGCAGGGGCTGCAGCCCGGGGATTTCGAACTCCACCCCAAGTTGGCTTTAGCCGGGATGGAGGTCGGTTTGTCAGAGGTGCTCCTGTTTCCCCTTCATGTGGACGGCCACCTTCTGCGCCACCTCTCCCATGCTCTTCCAGCTCTGCTGGGTCTGGATATCATGATACAGACATGGTTGAGGCCATGTCTGTGTATACTTTCCCCGATTGTTCTGCCCCCGGGGGTTCTAGAGTACAAGAGGGTTCAGCAGTACGGGATCAGCTTACTCTTAGTGGCCCTGTACTGACAGGCCCAAATATGGCTTCCAAAAATCTGGGCCCTTCTGGCAGGCCTTCCGCGGTGAATCCGGATCAGGATGGTCCTCCCTCTTCAGCCCAAGGTCATGATATTTCACCCTTGGCTGTAGCCCAGGAAGCTACTGGTTTGGCCCCTGAGGGGGACCAATTCACAAATTCTGGTCTCTCAACCGAGGTTGTTGAGACCATTCTAAACTCTAGAGCCCCCTCCACGAGGAAACTTTATGCATTTAAATGGAAAATTTTTATTTTATGGTGCAGAGAACATCAGTTGGACCCAGTTAACTGCCCAGTGGCTTCAGTACTGGAGTTCCTCCAGAATCGTTTCTCTGACGGGCTCTCCCCATCCACGCTTAAGGTCTATGTGGCGGCTATATCAGCCTTCCACACGCCTTTAGGGGTGGGCACGCTGGGGACACACCCACTCATAATTCGTTTCCTTCGTGGAGCCAGGAGGATGAGGCCTGCTATCCAGCCTAGGGTCCCCACGTGGGACCTGGCAGTGGTCCTCGAAGGTTTATCCCTGGCACCCTTCGAACCCCTGGATAAGGTGTCTGAGAAATTTTTATCCTTTAAGGTAGCCTTCCTGCTCGCTATTACTTCCCTGAAACGAGTTGGCGACCTGCAGGCGCTATCTGTGGCTCCCTCTTGCCTCGAGTTCTCTCCTGGCAGAGTGAGAGCCATTCTCCACCCTAGACCTGGCTACGTGCCTAAGGTGCCCACGAATGTGGCACGGTCTATAATCCTTCCGGCCTTTCATCCTCCACCGCATGTGTCGGCTGATCAAGCTAAATTACACTTGTTATGCCCGGTCCGAGCTCTTGAGGCCTATGTACATAGGACCTCGGGCTGGAGGAAGTCGGACCAGCTGTTTGTGTGTTTTGGGTTATCCAAGAAGGGCTCCCCGGTCTCCAAACAGACTATTAGCAAGTGGATAGTAGAGGCTATTTCTTCAGCTTACGAGGTGCGCAATCTGCCTTCACCTCTCCTGATAAAAGCTCACTCAACCAGAGGAGTGGCATCCTCTAGAGCCTTGCTAGCAGGGGTTTCTCTTCAAGAGGTCTGTGATGCCGCTGGCTGGGCCTCCCCACACACCTTCATCAAACATTACAGTCTGGATCTGTCCTCTACACCAGGTTCACAAGTTCTCATGTCTTGAGTGTGCCAGATTGCTTCACACCAGGGCAGGGTCTCTCAGTGTGGCGGCGTGGGTACTCGTTCCCCAAAGTATCGAGTATCGATGCAGCGGGAGTTCCCTTTACGAAAGGGAACGTCTCGGGTTACGTATGTAACCCTCGTTCCCTGAGTAGGGAACGAGACGCTGCATCTCTCGGCCTCACTTTTCGTGCTCCTGAGAACGACTTGCTTTGACCCTTTAAAAGCTGATACGGCTATGTTCCGTTGTCCTTTTATAGCTTCCGGATCACCGTCACATGCAACGTCACGAGTGACGAGCACCAATCAAGATTGGAATAGTTCCATTACAGACTTCAGACGCGTCATGCCGAGGGCATTCCCCAAAGTATCGAGTATCGATGCAGCGTCTCGTTCCCTACTCAGGGAACGAGGGTTACATACGTAACCCGAGACGTTTTCGTGTGTGTTTTTAATAATTGTTGGTTTCTTGGTAAAGAAAACACATTTTTACTCAAATTAATCAAAATGGATTTATCACGTTTTGGAACCAAACTATAATATCCAGAAGTAAACAGTGTAGCTGACTGATTGTCAGAATGTTTATTTTTAAACCACAACCTTCTTGGGGCTTCTTTGAATGATACAACTCTCTAATGTCAGAATGTTTATTTTTAAACCACAACCTTTTAAAAATGATATATTTAACGATATCTTTAGCATTTCTCATCCAAACAACGTCAAACTTGGCACTGCACTTACTCGTGCCCGTAGCGAGACACCTGTCAAGTTTGAAATCCATCGGACTAACGGTTCGAGAGATATGCGGTTAACAGACACACAGACAGACAGACAGACAGACAGACAGACACACAGACAGACAGACAGACAGACAGACAGACGTTTCTGTAATTTATAGAGAGATGAATAAGATTTTAGAGAAAGCTGTCCATAATCAACTTACAGATTTCTTGATTGTAAATAACATAATGGATTTTTTTTCAGTTTGGATTTAGGACCAAATATAGCACAGAATCAGCATTATTGAAGGTTACAAATGATATTTTGTTAAGTATTGACTCCGGGAAAAGTGTTGCCTTAATGATGTTAGATTTAAGCGCAGCCCTTGATACTTTAGATCACGCAATTTTAATAGACCGCCTTAGAGATTATGTAGGGATCAATGGTGTAGCCCTTAAGTGGCTTTCCTCTTATTTGCATGACAGGACATGCTCTGTTAAAATTGGAAATTATGTCTCTGCTTCCGCTGCTATTTCTTGGGGGGTTCCTCAGGGATCAATCCTTGGTCCGACTCTGTTCTCACTGTATATGTTACCCCTGGGGTCTATTTTTAAGCAGCATAATATTAACTATCACTTGTATGCTGATGATTTACAATTGTACCTTCCTTTGGAGTGTGATGGCTGTGCATCATTTACTAATTTTTATAAGTGCTTGACTGAGGTAAAGCTGGATGGCTAGCAAATATTTTTTTACAATTAAATGAGGATAAGACTGAGTTTATTATGTTTGGGAACAAGGAGCTTGGGAATGCTCTGGCTGGAAATAATAGACTACTGTCCAACAATATGCAAAGTTATGTGAAGAACCTTGGAGTATTTTTCGATTCTGAATTACGCTTTGATCGTCAAGTTAACAGCGTTGTGAAATCTTCTTTTTTTCAGTTAAGAAAACTGTCTAAACTGAAACAAATCCTTTCGTTCAAGGACTTGGAAATTGTTGTGCATGCCTTTGTTTCAACCCGGCTGGACTATTGTAATGCTCTTTATCTGGGCATAAGTGAATCACTGGTTACTCGTCTTCAGCGTGTCCAGAATGCTGCAGCGAGATTTTTAACAAATACCAGAAAGCGGGATCACATAACACCTTTATTGATATCCCTTCATTGGCTACCTGTTAAATACAGAATACAATACAAGGTGTTGATGTTTGTTTTTTAAAGCACTACATGATGAAGCACCTGAGTACATAAAAGACATGTTAATTCCTTATCAGTCTCAACGTCACCTTCGCTCCTCTCAGAATATGCTCCTAACCGTCCCACGGTCTCGCCTGAGGCGTAGTGGAGATCGCGCTTTTTCTGTTGCGGCTCCTGCACTTTGGAATGTGTTGCCAGTTGCCACTATCCTTAAAAACCTCATCAGGCATGGATATTTTTAAAAAGGAATTGAAGACTTATTTATTCAATCAAGCCTTTGGCGTTTGATTAGGTCTGAGAACTGTGAGTGATTTGTTGTTTGATTCTCTTGTATCTTGTTTTAATGTAACTTAATGTCTGTATGTATTTTAGAGTTCTTGATTAGCCTACTTATGGACAGCACTTTGGTCCATTCTAATGGTTTTGAAAGTGCTTTATAAATAAAAGTTGAGTTGAGTTGAGTTGAGTTGAGTTGAGTTGAGTTGAGGAAAAAATGCATAGCATTATTTGTGAACCAAACCAAATATTATTTTTCTGAGTAACATGAATGAGATTTGAGAGCATGAGGGAAGATTTTCAGAGAATAACTGATTAAAAAACACAAGTACACAGTCAAACAATACAATTTCACACAGAGAAAGTTCATAGTAATAAAGTACTTGCATGTGGTGCAGGTAACTTACTGTAATTCAATGTTGCCACTGAAATGTTCAGATTATTTTAGAATGGTTGTTCTGGGGAAACAAAAGAACAAAGCTGATTATTCACAACATAATATTTATTGACCAGTAAATGGCTTTAAAATGGTATTTGAGAGAATGAGGGCACATGTAGTAGGCTAAGTAAAGTTAGGCTAAACAAAAACAGACCAAACTATATTAACCTGCTTTTGTTATTCATAACAAATGTCAATGACGACAGCAGGAATCAGCTAAATTAGTTAGGCTATATCAGCAATTTGAAGACACGGTTGTAGCCTACAGAATATGTTGAACTGAATGACTAAATCAATCTAAGACAATAAGTCAATAATTTAAATTTCCATTTGTTCATTAGATCAACGTAGTTAGCACTGCGTAGTTAGCACTAAAACCTTCATACCAGATACTGTGCAATAAACGAGTTGTAAACACTGTAAAAACGTAGTAATGTATAATAAATTTAGTTTATATATGTGTGTGTTTGAATATTACTCTGTATATATGTAACGGAGTAAAAAGAGTTGCTAGTTAAATTATATTAAAAGTGATGCAACTACGCCATCTAGGGGCAGTTTGATTCAGTGTGACTGTGGGATTTGCGTTGCACTTACCGACACTGAGATAAAGAGATAATGGGTAAGTCACGCAATTTGGGAGGTCTGGGACAATCAATGTTTTCTTGTAATTCTAAGTACATGTCTCGTATTTTGTCACGCAATGTACTTATAATGATTTCAGTTAACTATTTTGAGTTTAGTTGATGATTTATGTGTCTTGTAAAGCCATGTTTTAGAGATTTGCAACCAAGCATATTTTCATGTGAACTAGCGTGCTAATTGTCACTTGCTTTACATGCTATTTAGATTGTTGTCCCGAGATCTATTTGCTGAACCCACGATTCAACACTGTCATACTGTGTTCCAGGTAATAATCTTATGTTGTGTAAATGGTTTCATCGTCATGTTATTTGTTGTGTGCAAGTCGAGTTTAGCTATCTTGCAGACCAGCGTGGTAGTCTTGAGATTAGCCACACATGTGCTCGAGTGTTGCGTTTGCAATGATAATGTTCCTTATTTTGTTATTTCAATATAATGTAAAATGGATCAAGTAGTTTCATTATTGTACTGCTGAAATGTACTGTATGTTGTATGTAGACATTATAATTCAGCCTAGATATTCGAAAACCACTATACGATCACACACAGTTTTTGTTTCAAAGACATACAAGTTATGCATTTGTGTTGTGAATATGCTTGATATCTTATTTGATTTATTTCACATTAGTAGTATCACATACATTTGTAACTAACACAAATACATGCTTGTATTTGTATAGCATTTCCCCACACTGAGATAAAGAGATAATGGATTGTTGTCCCGAGATCTATTTGCTGAACCCACGATTCAACACTGTCATACTGTGTTCCAGCAATAAAGAAACCTGATCCCAAGTGGTTGTCCGTGGTGATGTGTAGCAGCAACAGTAGGATGGAGTGACCCGTCACATATAATATATATTTATTTGGCGAGTTTACAAACCTTGTAACGGAGAGCCGAACAAACGGCGGAAGCTTTGATGAGAGGAGCCGTTACATTCAAACCCGATGACGTCGATCAGCTGAGCTTTGTTGCACGCGAGCAGCGCGAGCATCACTGAAGCGACGACAGCAGAGGAATAGCAGCAGTTTCGCGACAGAATAAAACTTCTCTCCTCCTGGTTCTTCTTCTTCATATTATTAATATTATTATTATTTAGTGTTGTTGTTTAAGGTTTAAATTACTTAATAAAATAGCCTAGGCCTATACTAAGTAAATGTAAGTTACCCAAGTGAAAAAGACGTAGGCTACTGTTAAATGTATTAAAATGCATTAAAGTATATTTGTATTGTAGGCCTACTAAAAACACACTCAAGTACATTTTTAATACATTTAATAGTACGTCTTTTTCACCTGGGTATGTATACTGAATCAAACTTAAGTAGCCTATAATAATAATAATAATAATAGGATAATAATAATCTTATTCTGGCCTCACTGAACCATTGGGTTCCTCCAGACGCTGGCTTTAACATAAGAGATCTTCCAGGAACCACTTAAATGTTAAAAGATCTTCCAATAACCCTTTTATCGCATTCAAGTTCCTCTATTTTCCCCCAAAGCACTTCGAGGTCTCATGGTAATGAAAAGGTGACTCCAGAACCTCTGAACTAAATGCAAAGTGCTTAAAGGATCCCATAAGTTCCAGCAAGAACCTCAAAGATGGTCAATGTTCCTCCAGTAACACTACTATAGGAGAAAGAGCTTAGAGGCACCTAAATTACATTTTGAAGTTCCTTGAGTATCCAACAGGATATTTGAGGCTCCTTTAGTTTTTACAGTGTACATGTTAGAGTACATGTGGCATACCACAAATTCATGTTGAGGTGTACTGTATATGTCTTTTATTAGTAAACATTTTGTGTGTGTGTTTAGGTTTTTTATAAACGTAAAATAATTCTGCTTCTAAGTCAGTTCAGTTGAGCTGGTGCTCCTTTGAATTAGTTTCATCATCAAATACAGTTCACAAGATATTTTATATTCAATTTCCACTTTTTACTTTAAGAATAAACTATATTTAATTTCATTGAGACAAACATCGATGCTCACAATCACTTTTTAAACAAGTCATTTTTAATTGTATGACTAGTGCAAAACACAGGAGTGATCAGAAGAAAGTTGCCAAAAAACCAAGATCCCATGAAATCAACTGATGTGACCTTTGCTTTTTATATTATTTTAAAGTCATCTTCTAACTTTAAAATGTAAATAAAGCCACATATTAAAATTTATTTTGATTTCACGGGGTCTTTAAAACGTATATATTTGGTGCACAAAAGTATTTTAAAATGTGATATTAAAAAAATCATACAGTAATCTTCAGTAACAGAAATTATCATTGTAAATTGAAATAAGCACATATAAAAAAAGTACAATAAGTATTTGCCAGTTATGAAAGAACACAAACATATCCTTCACTCCTCAGATCTGCTGCAGATGAAGTTGAGTTTGTGGTGTTCAGGACGGCTGATCCAGCGCTGATCTCCTCCAGACTGAACTGCTCCAGATCTCACTCCAGACTCACAGTCCTCGTCTCCTGTGCCGTTCCCTGGAGCCCAGTTCTGATAGCACACGGTCTCTCCGCTCACCCAGAACCAGAGGCCCACAGTGCAGGAGTGACGTAAACCCAACCACACCGCCTCAGTAGACGCACCTTTAACCACATTCATCACACAACGCTGCATCTCGCCTGACTGAACCGAGACCAGATCCGTATAATTCTGTCTGCAGTATCTCAGAGCTTCAGGCCACGTCAGATTCTCTTTGATCAGAATCAGTTTATCTGGACACAAAACAAACCACAAGCAAAAACTAGAGAGAGACTGATCAAAAACAACATGCAGAACAAACACTGTGGAGGAATCTGTCATGTCAGACATGTAGCGTGAACTTTAAGATATCTGGAGGTGATGGATGGATTGTGTGTGTTTGTGAGGATCTGCTCACCTTCATGACACACAAAAGGGTATTGGAGGTTGCAAGTTTTGTCATGCCATTGACCCAGAGCATAGATCACTACACAGTTTTCACTTCCTCCACTATTATCAGGTTGACCAGAATCCCAGTCTCTGAATGAGGAGTCACTCTGATCTGACCACTGCCATGAGTCTCTGAACAGACCGATCCAGACATCATTAGATATGTGACTATCACTGATGAACTTCTGAATCTGTTGATTCTCATTCTGGTTCCTCACACTGACCAGATCAGTGTGATTCTGTCTGCAGTAACTCTGAGCGCCTCTCCAGTTCTTCGTCTGATTGACAAAGACGAGTCCTGTGTTTGCTTTAAGAAAAACACATGGATACCGATTCATGAATCAGTTTGTTCATCATTCTTACGCTGGTTCATGGTTTTTAATGTGAATAAGAGCAGCGAAGCATCAGAAACACGTGACATTCAAAGACTGTTTCTACAGCTGATGATATATTAAATATTCATGATGTTTTTGCTGATAAAACATTAAGTAACAATTGTGAATATTTTGATGATTTTCAAACTCTTTATTTCTCCATTATGGTTTGATATGATATCAGTATACATTTTGCTTAAATATAATTCTCTGTATTCTCTAATAGCAGATTCTCAAAGTTATCAAAAACAAAAGATCAACATGCATTAATTAAAGAAAATACCCCAATCCTATATCGGTTTGTCTTTAGAAATTGACTTCAAGTTGTCTTTGCTATATTTATGACCACATTAAACAGCAGAAGAAATTAGTATCGCATCAAAATTTTGTACAGTATATGGTGAATCTTTTTATAAGAATGTTTATATGAATGTTTATTGTGATTGTATGGAGCTGCACTTACTGTTAGATGAACTGCAGATGAAAGTCAGGCTGTCACTACATGAAGAATCATTCCATTCTCCATTTCTGATGAAAGCACACTCATCTCTGCCATCAGGTTGTCCAGATCTCCAGTTCAGATAGAGCGCAGGTTCACCTGAAGACCACTGCCATTTATCAACACTCGTCCTCTGCAGCCCAATCCAGATAGACTGAACACGTCTATCATTCACACTCTTCTTCAGCTCGTTCATGTCGTTCATGTTGTCAACGGTGGCCAGATCTGTGTAATTCTCTCTGCAGAATCTCTGAGCTTCAGTCCAGTTCTTGCCCACGTTTATAAAGTGATACTGACGCTGAACACATTCAGATACGGAGCAGAGAGCTGTGTAAAATAAAGACAATTGCACAAATAAATTATTTATAATAAACAACAACAAATGAGGGTAAATAGAAAAATAAACATCTAAACATTAAATATTTGTTATTATTATATGTGAATTTGTAAAAAAAAAAAAAAAAAAATTGGAATAAATGCAACAAAATGTGAATATATAAATAAATGTGTAGGCCTACATAAATGAAGGAATTAAATATCCATTGTTATTGTTAACTAAAACTAGAGCAATCATTTTTGGTTTTTGAAATAAAGCTAAAATAATATAAAATATAAATATTATGAAAAACGTAAATTTAAAATGTTGCCTTAATTGACAACTGACTGGAAAAAAAAACAAGTTTAAATTGAAGTACTGAAATTACTACAACTAAAATAAAAATTAAAATGTATGAAATGCAACAGAATTACTAAACCTAAACTAGAATTAGGCAATACCTGAAAATATAAAACTGAAAGCTATTACCCAATATTAATAAATATTTTAATAGTAAAAATAATATTAATATAAAACTGAATAGATAAATGAATAAAAAATATTCATGATTATGGGAGTTGTGAAAGAGAGCGTTTGATTTAATGCTTTTCATAACAGGGTCAAACCTGATGAAACTATAAACCATAAATAATACAACAAACACACTCACCAATGAGAAGAAGAATCAAATATAGAGTTTGGTCCATTTCTGAGGAAGAAACACAGTGAAAAATTCAAAAAATCATATTCATTTTCAAAGTAAAACATGATCATGTAATAAAAAACATTTTAGCAGCATAACTTGATTCACAATCATTGAGACAATATTAACATCTGAAAGTGTAATTGTGTTTGAAGAATGAACATGTTCTTACTTTAGAGGTCGTGTGTTTCTGTCCTGAGTCTGATGTTTCTGTCTGCAGATTTAAACTACGTGATTATTATATCTGCTCTCATCCATCATTCAGATCATCACGTCACTTGTTTATTTCTTCAAAACCCATATTCCATATTTTACTTCCTCTATATTTGTGTGTTTTTCCATCTCTTTCCCCTTATTTGCATCTTGACGTCTGTGTCAGTCTGTATCAGTCTATGTTAATATGGACCTTGATCAGAACATTATATACATATGAACATTCATAATTTATATTTTAACTTTAATAACTGAACAGTTTCTCTAATGTTATTGCTGGACTGTATAACGTACTCGGTTACTAACGTAACCTCGGTTCTCTCTAGAAGAGGGAACGAGTACTGCGTTTTATTCAAAACGCTACGGGAAAAGTCTCTTTTCACGAAACACTGAAGCAAAAAATTATCCTTTAATTTTCATATATGTAAAACGCGTTGCGGCAGCAGCAGACAGCTATGGCGAGACGGCTTGCTCGCTCATTGGCTGCTCTGCGGCAACTGCTTAAGCCAATCGAGCGAGGCCTGGGATGACATCAGGCCAATGAGGGCGCTTCGCGCCCTCCTCGCCACTTCCCGCCGAAACGGGCGTGGCTTACCTCTATAAAAGGAGCTCGAGAAGGCTGACTCACTTGATTTTGATCGCCGAAGCGAACCAGAGTGAACCGTACGCACGGCAGAGAACGCAGTACTCGTTCCCTCTTCTAGAGAGAACCGAGGTTACGTTAGTAACCGAGTACGTTCTCTTACGAGAGTCCTCTCGTACTGCGTTTTATTCAAAACGCTACGGGAACCCCTTGCAAAACGCCGTGCGTGCTGGGATAAAAAACACTGATCACCGGAAGCTTTTTCAGGCATACAGTGCATAATCACCAGATTGACTCACACAGAGTCAGGGAATAAGGGTGAGAGCCTTAAATCCCTATATTTTAGCGTCGTAGAAAAACATGTCCACAGACGCAAGTATAATCATCACATAGACAGGGTAGGGAACCTGAACTAATGTGGAAAGTGTGGGTCTTACACAGTTCTGCCCAAGATAGTCGGTAGCGCATAGCGCATGAGTTTCAGCGGTCTGATTAGACGGCTGAACAGATTACACCGACAAAAGCTTAGCCTGCAAGGCGGGAACCTCTAGGTTATAAAACCTGATAAATGTAGACGGCGAGGCCCAACCTGCCGCCGTACATATATCCTGTAGGGAAATCCCGCTGGACCAAGCCCACGAAGAAGCAACGCTTCTCGTAGAGTGCGCTCTGACTCCCAACGGGCATGGAATGCCCTTGGCAGTATAAGCCAGCGCTATGGCGTCAACTATCCATCTGGATAGACTTTGTTTCGAAACAGCCATTCCTTTAGAACGTCCGCTGAACGAGACAAAGAGTTGCTCTGTCTGTCTGAAGACAGCAGAGCGGGACATATAAGCTCTTAAAGCCCTAACAGGGCAAAGAAAACTCGAGTCCCCTTCCTCACTCGATGCCGGCAGGGCAGCCAGGGATATAATCTGAGCCCGAAAAGGCGTGTTGAGGGATTTCGGCACATAGCCATGCTTAGGTTTGAGTATGACTTTAGAGTCATTAGGACCAAACTCCAAGCACGCCGGGCTCACAGAGAGCGCGTGCAGGTCGCCTATGCGCTTCACTGAAGCGAGAGCCATCAAAAACACTGTTTTGAAAGACATATGTTTGAGGCTAATAGACTGGATAGGCTCGAAAGGGGCACCTTTCATGGCCGCTAGGACCGTAGAAAGGTCCCACAAAGGAACTGAAGGAGGTCTGGGTGGATTCAGTCTCCTAGCTCCCCTGAGGAAGCGGATGACTAAATCATTCCTTCCCAGCGACTGACCCAGCGTTGAACCAAAGAACGCTGAAATAGCCGCCACATACACTTTGAGCGTGGAAGGGGATCTGCCCTTATCCAACAGCTCTTGTAGGAAGGAGAGAACCTCCGTTACCTCACATTCGAGGGGTGAAATGCTCCGAGCTGTACACCAGCCGGAGAAAACCGACCACTTCGAAGCATAAAGCCGCCGTGTCGACGGTGCTCTAGCCTGAGTGATGGTATTCACGACTCCCTCTGTGAGACCAACGGGTATCCGTTGAGCACCCACACATGAAGGGACCACAGTTCCGGGTGTGGGTGCCAAGTCGAGCCCCCGGCCTGCGAGAGGAGATCTCTCCTCAACGGCAGCGGCCATGGAGCGATATCTGCCAACTGCATCAGAACTGGGAACCATGTTTGGTTCTCCCAGAACGGAGCTACAAGCAGGACTGGGCATTTCGTTTCCCTGACCCGTTCCAGCACCTGTGGCAGGAGGGAGACGGGGGGAAAAGCGTATAACGGGCAGCGCGGCCACCTCCGGGACAGCGCGCTGTCGGTCTTTGAAAAGAACGCGGGGCAGAGCGCGTTTTCGCGGGACGCGAAAAGGTCCACCTCCGCTCTGCCGAATCTCTCCCACAACAGCCGGACTGTTTGTGGGTGTAGAGACCATTCGCCCGGGGGAACATTGTTCCTGGACAGTCTGTCTGGGCCCACATTCTGAAGCCCAGGTACATGCACTGCTCTCAGCGAGCGTAAGTTGTGCTGAACCCATAGTAGGAGGCGTTTCGCCAGCCTGTACAGGGATATGGATTTCAGACCGCCCTGGCGATTTATGTAGGACACCACAGCCATGTTGTCCGAACGGACTATGACGTGTTCGTCCTTGATGCGGGGACAAAAAACGCGTCATCGCGTTGTGCACTGCCAGCATTTCTAGGCAGTTTATGTGTAGGAGCTTTTCTCGTTCCGACCACAGGCCGAAGAACGGTCTGCCCTCGAGCAGAGCTCCCCATCCCGAGGTGGATGCGTCTGTCGACACCATCCTCACTCTCGAGGAAGTCCCCAGGCTTACACCTGATTGGTACCAGTCGTCCGCCGTCCAAGGCGCCAGGGCTGAAACACAGCTCTGATCGACCTTGAGGCGTAATCGACCGGTCGCCCACGCTCTGCGCGGTACCCGCGTTTTCAACCAGAACTGCAGCGGGCGCATGCGGAGCAAGCCCAGCCGGAGAACTGACGATGCTGAAGCCATGAGACCCAGCATCTTTTGAAACTTCCTGAGCGGGGTGACAGCGCCGCGGCGGAAAGACCTCGCCGCGCGCTGAATGATCAACACGCGCTGTGGTGACAGCCGCGCTGTCATAGACTGTGAGTCCAGAACGACGCCCAGAAACAAAATCGTTTGGCTGGGGTTCAGTGAACTCTTCGCCCAAATGACCGTGATACCAAGATTCTCGAGGTGATCGAGTAAAATGGTTCTGTGCTCCACGAGCTGTGATCGTGATTGAGCTAGGATCAACCAGTCGTCCAAATAGTTCAGCACTCGCATGCCTCTGAGTCTGAGAGGAGCGAGCGCTGCGTCCATGCATTTCGTAAATGTACGGTGTGCTAGGGACAAGCCGAATGGCAGGACTGTATACTGGTATGTCTGACCCTCGAAGGCGAATCTCAAGAATCGCCTGTGATGTGACGCTATCTGTATTTGAAAATACGCGTCCTTCAGATCTATCGACATGAACCAGTCTTCTCGGCGAACATGCGCGAGAATTTTGCTGGTTGCGAGCATTTTGAAACGGCGTTTCACTAATACTCTGTTCAGTCGTCTGAGATCCAGAATGGGTCTGATACCGCCGTCCTTTTTGGGGACTAGAAAGTATCTGCTGTATATCCCCTGTTCGCTTTGAACTCGGGGAACAAGCTCTATCGCCCCTTTGCTTATCAGTTTTGATATTTCGGCGCGAAGTAGGTGTGCTACATTCAGCGGAACCGAATTTTCGACGCGCGCTGTGAAGCGCGGAGGGCGTCGACAAAACTGTAGCGAGAAGCCTCTCTTTATAATGCCTAAGACCCAGTCCGAAACCCCTGGAAGCGCTGCCCATGCATCTGCATGGTTGGCTAAGGGCCGGATACAGAGCGCGCTCTGTTCGCCGTGCGACAGAGGTGCTATGGGGCTCACAAACATAGGCGTTATGCCTGCGGCATTTGAGGCGGGGGGCGCGCTTAATACAGCGGGCGGAGCGCTCGCCCTTGACCTTACAACAGTGTTTGGCTGAGTGAGGGGGGGTTGCGCGAGTCCCATGGGACTCATGTGTGCGAGTAGATGTGGGCTGTGAGCGGGCACATTTACTGCTTGGGGCGCGCTGCTTGTGTAAGCAGCGCGCGCGCTCACAGGTCTCGTTTTTACAGAGAGCCTGTGATCTGATAGACATAGTGTTCGTGGGCACTGAGTAGTGGGCACTTTTACTATGTGGGGAGCGCAATCGACCTGAGTCGATTTTATTTGCGCGAGCCCTAAGTGCAGGGCTGTGCTTGTGTGTAGGGATGGGCACTGAGAAGTGGGCATCGACACTACATTTATAGCACCATCGGCCGTGGCCGGGACACCAGAAGTACCGTGAGTAAGTGTGGGCGCGGGAGAGCGGGCACAGTTACTGCAATGAGTGCACTGTCTGTCTGAGCAGAGTGAATGCACACAGGTTTCGTCTTTACAGAAACCACAAGGCATGCAGAACATAGTGTTTGTGGGCACTAGGCAGTGGGCACGTTCACTATGTTGCGTGCGTGATCGACCCGAGTCGAATATATGAGCGCGGGCCCTGTGTGAAGGGCTGTGCTAGTGTGTAGGGATGGGCACTAGCAGTGGGCATCTTCTCTACACATATAGCATCATCGGCCGTGCTCGTGGGCAGCAAAAACACGTCAGCAGTTGCCTCTCGGGGAACAAACAGAGTGATTTGCATTCGGCGGCATAAATATTTTCTGCCGGCCGGCCTGGGATTCGAACCTCCGATCCCCCGCGCGCAAGTCTAAGAATCTACCACTGGACCACAGTGAAGATACATTGACAAAGTCAGCGCGAGTATTATCCGCACTGGCGTTTGCTTGTCAGGCATGTACCACGTGCTTGTGGGCAGCAAAAAACACGTCTGCAGTTGCCACTCGGGGAACAAACAGAGTGATTTGCATTCGGCGGCATAAATATTTTCTGCCGGCCGGCCCGGGGTTCGAACCTCCGATCGCCCGCGCGCAAGTCTAAGAATCTACCACTGGACCACAGTGAAGATACATAGAGAAAGTCAGCGCGAGTATTATCCACACTGGCGTTTGCTTGCAGGCATATATACCACGTGCTCGTGGCCAGCAAAAAACACGTCTGCAGTTGCCTCTCGGGGAACAAACAGAGTGATTTGCATTCGGCGGCATAAATATTTTCTGCCAGCCAGCCTGGGGTTCGAACCTCCGATCGGCCGCGCGCAAGTCTAAGAATCTACCACTGGACCACAGTGAAGATACATAGACAAAGTCAGCGCGGGTATTATCCACACTGGCGTTTGCTTGCAGGCCTGTACCACGTGCTCGTGGGCAGCAAAAAACACGTCTGCAGTTGCCTCTCGGGGAACAGACAGAGTGATTTGCATTTTCAGAACGCCTGCAAAATGCCAGAATGTGAGAAGAGTGGAAATCGCCCAGATTCAGCGGGGCTGAAAACACTCCATTCTCTTTCGCCAGTGACGCGCGGGAACCGTAGAAACGGTGTTCGGTTGCAGGCAAGCGGGTACTACGCGCTCGCTGGCTGCAAAATGCATCTCTGCAGTCGCCTTCAGGGGACTTACAGAGCAAAGCATTGGCGGCATAAATATATAGGCCGCCAGACCGGGATCCGAACCCCGGTCTCCCCGCGGGAGAACCTATAATTCCACCACTGAGCCACAGGGGGATACAGGCTTTGAAAGCGGCGTCAACATGTATTCTTCGGCGTTTGCTGGCAGGCAAGCGTGTAACAGACTCACTTGCTGCAATAATATTTCCAGTCGCCGAACAGGGAACTGAGAAATTTGAGAGAAAAGAGGTCAGACCGACCAACGGTGGGACTAAGAACACTCTTTTCTCCTTCGCCGGTGAATGACGCGTGCAGAGGCAGGGTAGCTTTTCTTGTAACGTAAAGAAAAACTAATCCCGCCGTCCGCTTCCAGGAAGGGCAGCCTCGGAAAGGATGCCTGGCGAGTCCTCAGAGTCACCGTAGGCAATTGGCTCGGAGCGAGCGCGAGCGCTGCATGAGAAGGCGTCTTGAAAAAGACGCAGCTCTTTTAGGGGTGAGTGTTGCAGCGAACACACACACACACACACAGAAAACAGAGCAATATAGCAATAAAGGATATAGGCGTCGGAAAGCGCAGCAGGTACGGCTGTAGAAGGCGGCGTTGGCCAGCGGCTTCGAGGGCTCGTCCCGCTGAAGTGCTTGCTTCGAACGACGCTTGCTTCCGTGATCCAGCGATGCGTGCGCTTCGCTGAAGAGATTAAAATCAAGTGAGTCAGCCTTCTCGAGCTCCTTTTATAGAGGTAAGCCACGCCCGTTTCGGCGGGAAGTGGCGAGGAGGGCGCGAAGCGCCCTCATTGGCCTGATGTCATCCCAGGCCTCGCTCGATTGGCTTAAGCAGTTGCCGCAGAGCAGCCAATGAGCGAGCAAGCCGTCTCGCCATAGCTGTCTGCTGCTGCCGCAACGCGTTTTACATATATGAAAATTAAAGGATAATTTTTTGCTTCAGTGTTTCGTGAAAAGAGACTTTTCCCGTAGCGTTTTGAATAAAACGCAGTACGAGAGGACTCTCGTAAGAGAACTCGTGTTACATCCCTGTTCAACTTGACGTGTGTTTGTGTTTCTCTGTTTTTGGTCACTTTTTATCTGTTTGTGTGTGAACTGAACAAGCCACTAATGATCTGATTGATGAGGGTTGAGTTCATTAGTGAAGACTGGTGATACTGGTTACTGAGAGCCTTTAAAAGCCCCTGTTTGAGACTCCAGTCAAAGAGAAAGAAACGTGTGTGAGATGAAGGAGTGAGTTTGACTATTGAGAGAGTTTGGCTGTGTCTGAAATCACAATCTCTCTTAAAGTCGGTGCTTATTTTGAATAAGAAATTACTTCATGACCAGTAAAAAAGAATGTTCTATATAGTGTGTGTGTGTGTGTGTGCGTGTGTGTGTGTGTGTGTGTGTGTGTAGTATGAATGCAAACCAGACGTACTACATTCGTCATGTTGTCATTATCATGTGACCTACCAGCGTCAGTTGCGTCGCTTCACTGCCATTCATCAATCCTCTCCTGTGGCCTCATGGGATAGTAAAGTGTCCATCATATACACACTTCAGAATCTCACAGGAAGAAGTAGATCATCCGGGTACTTTTTAACAACTCTTTTATGAGTGCTGTGATTTCAGACATACTTCTACTGTCACATACTGTCTTCACCGACTATATAGTGATGAATGGGATTTCAGATGTAGCCTTTGTGTTGAGAAGAGGGTTTGAGGGATTAAAAAAGACAAAATGAAGAGAAAAAAGATGTTTCCTTGTTGAGGAGGAGACACGACAGACATTCACAACAGAGACGAGATAAAGACATTAAAGTGCTCATATCATGCTTTCATTCCCCTGAAGTACATTTCTAATGTTAGTAAAGGTTGTTGGACTCTCATTATCTCACTGAAATAATATCATCATCTTCTGCTGCTGCTGTTTCAGAATAAACGTGTCTTTATTTCCTCCGTCTAAATACTTGATTGTGATTGGCTGGAATGAAGAGATTAAAACATTGTTATGCGTTTTTAGAATTCATCTCTTTGTGAATTTTTTTTAATTTTTGTTTTGTTTCATAATCCTGCTGTTTACTGTCTGTTTTTTTTTTTTTTTGTCTATAAAACATGAACACATTTGCATGTAAACATCCTCATCACTCATTTGTTTATGTCCCTGTTTAGACGTTCAGGATGGACAACATTTACATTTCTGACGTGAAACAGGAGAAACAGAGAGTGTTATTGTTCTAGTCATATTTCATTAAATTTAATTCAGGCTTATTCATTTGCAGAGATGGGTATAAATACATTGTTACGTCCCAGGTCTATGGTCCAGGAGTATAACATAAATAAAAGTCTTTACATCTGACTGCTAATTTTATTTATTAAAAAGTTGTTAAAATGGTCACTGTCAGCACATGACATCAAAAAGGAAGCATATTGACTTCAGGGTTGGGTCAAGGCCAAAATAACAAACAATGAATCTACCCTTTTCCCCAAAGAAAACTACTATTTTCACAACTAGTTTAACAACAAAACTTTCCTCACATCCTAAAAGAGCATCAGTGATAAGATTTTCTGCACCCTTCTTGTGGCGTATGTCAATGTTAAAACCCTGGACCACCAAAGTCCTAGCCTGACAAGCCAGACACACATGGAGATGTTGGGTCTGGGAACACACCATTGGCAGGACTCAATCCGAGGAGCGGGATAAACGGTTGTCTTTCAGATTCCCTCTGCAAGCAATAGGATAGCGCTACAACCAACCAGGGCCCGGTTTCCCAAAGCGTTCTTATCTCTAAGTAGTTCTTAACCTATTCCTTAACCTCTCTCTTAACCTTATGGCACGATTCCCGAAACGTTCGTTCGCTAAGTACATCTTCTGTAAGTCATACGTTCGGAAGGTTGGTCTGGACCACTCTTAGCTTTACCTTATCACTGTTGCAGGTCTAAATGAATATAATTCTGAAGTTTTAATACACCCAGACAGTATTAAATTAGGCTAATTCAAGTGTTTTCATGCAAAGAATAAAATTGTCATTACACTGATTGTTGTTAGATTTTTAATTACATTATTATACAATAATTAAAACGCTCTTTTAAAGGCCAGTGAAAGCATAGGCTACTGTCAGTTAAGTCCTATTCGGACGCTAATATTGATTCTCATGGGCTCGTCCGGTATTTTAAACATTTACAGGGGTAAGTCGGTGATTTTAGTGCCGTCCGAATCCATAATATCAGTGTTTTTCTCACCCAACCCGCGTAAAAATCCCTGGCCAAATTAGTACCTTCTGTTTTTTGACAAACAGGTCGTGTGGTAATTTAATTGCCGTCTGAATCCACATCTCTGAGTTTACAAGAAGAGATTCAAAATTCACGGTTTAAATCCTTTTTGATGCACTGCCGATCACCGTACGCAAGATGTAAACTTTTATTACTGAAATGCTGGAAAGTATTTACAAGAACAATATTTCATCGCAGCTCCACCTCAGCAAACAAAAATGGGAAAGAGAAGAAGGCACGTACAATTTTTGAAATGGTTATTGTGGCAGCAATATATGTTACAATTTTAAAATATGTAGGCTAGGCTATTATAGGCTATTATAGTTTGGATTATTTTTTATAATATCCAATAATCATAATAAATTGCAATTTCAACTATTTCTGAAGTGCTTCATTTATAAAGAACACCGCTTTCTCACATAAACAGCCCCTGCACGAGAGAATAATTGATTCTCGAGCCATCGATATCAAACAATTCAGCACCATCGCCACGGACAGCGCCCGGTAACGTCGCACGTAAGAAGGTATATCTTAAGCAGCTTCCTAAGGTATGGTTCGGGGAACACACTTAGGAACATAAACAACTTTGGTAAGATATATCTTCCGAGTTTTCTTAGCGCGCTAAGAGTGAGCGTTATCGGGAAACCGGGCCCAGAGCGTTTTCCCACCAGGAGCTAGTTGATAGATTAAACGTTTGCCGTATCCGGTCGGCAAAACTCCGAACACATCTTCCTTTTTTAAGAATGACTTCAGGTCCGTTCTTTGCTCTTTCCTCAAAGAAAAGCTTAACTCCAAGTCCTCCAGAGTCGCGGCCAAAGCCGATTCGAAAGACACATCTTCTTTGTTTTCAAGTAACAGGGAATTCACGCGGAACCGACACAACTCTGCCGTCATTATGTTAAGCCCGCCCGCCGACTCTATACACGATGTGATTGGCCTGACTAGAGTTTGGTTTTTCCAGCTCGCAAGCCAACGGAGAGTTGCTAGACGACACTGGCTGCAAATTACATTCGCTGTCTCTAGGGTGCGTCTAAATTTCTAGGCTTTTAATTTATATGTCTATGTGATGTTTTTAATACGCTTTAAGACAAATCATGTGTAAATTCATGAGTCGACACCATTGCTGAGTATTTTCTCCTTAAAACTGCAGTGAACCAAAGACAGTCTCAAAAACACGGTTTGAAATCGCTGGTGTTTCTGACGTCACAAACTACCTTGTAAACAATCAGATAAACGTGTGATCGTCAACCAGTGGATCTCTGAGCTGCTGTGAGTGAGTGGAGGCGGGGCTAATTTGCATATTCATAGAACAGTGTATGCTAAATGAGGCAAGGGTGTAGAGTTACATTCAAGCTATTTTGCATGAAAAAAATTTCACAGGAAAAAAAAAACATTTAAATATGTAATTTTGGTGATCAAAGATGATAAATGACTCTTGCGCCCGACGCAAATCTAAAATGGGTTGGTCTGAAGTAGCTACATTATTCATAGGTGTGGTTTGGGCGTAACGAGAAATAAACCAATCAGAGCGACATCTCACATTCCCTTTAAGAGCAGGCACACTTGTTCCATGGCAGATTGCTATTATAACGGCGGATTTGCCAGGCACACGCCAGGAGCGGATCACAGCCGAGAAGACCAACGTTCTAGTCAGGGCCGTAAAACACAGAGAAGTGACATTGGGGATGGAGAAACCCAACCAAATTAGCTTTGGTTAAACAGGCGTATAATAATTTGGGTAAATGTGTAAGCTAGATTTATGCCTATTTTTTCACATCTTCATGGACACAACAATAATTTCCCTTGTGTTAATATTTTTCCTTGTAATAATGTATATGTGATTTGCAAAAATGAAAACTGCTGCTTCTGTGCAGATGAGAGAATCAAAGTGTATGCGCGTTGTGCACACGCTACATTGATTATGGCCAAGCATGCGCCCTCAAAATAGCATCTGAATAACATGCGCCACTGACTTTAGACTAGGTTTTTCCTGGTCAGTGGCGGAATTGTTTTCTAAACCTGCAAAATAGCACCAGGGAACGTTTGCGCTGAAACACGCCTCCTCTTTTCGCTGCACCACCCCCGGGAGCGCAAGTTCATTCCTTAATTTACCAACGTGCATCTGTGGAGGGAAAAGCCCGCTGTGCACGGGTGCAAAATAGGAATGATACATGCGTTGGTATACAAAGTCAATTGCGCTGGGTGCAAGATAGGGCCCTATAAGTTTTTTAATAAAAGTTGGTGCCCTTTCGAAACATTTACTCGTATTGTGTCGCTAGACACTATGGGGAAAACTCATTTTCTCTGAACCTTTAATTCAAAAGCACAGTGGCACAGCCATAACAGAGCGGTGATCTGGGTTCTGAGCACGGTGACTCGAGGTTATTCGCTCCTGTTCGCTCGCAGGCCTCCCCGATTCGCGAGCATAGTCGATACATCGGTGAAGAGCAACATGGTTCACGTCCTCCGCACCAAACTAATGAGCTTACTTTCACTTAAGACCGCATTACTGCTAGCATTAGCATCAGTCACGCGAGTAGGAGACCTGCAAGCTCTCTGTCAGCACTTCCTGCCTCGAGTTTGGGCCTAACGACTCCAAGGTTGTCCTCAAGCCGAGGCATGGCTACGTGCCCAAAGTGCTCTCTACTCCGTTCAGAGCACCAGTGATTACGCTGTCCGTTCTTCCCGATTCAGAAGACGAGTGTCAACCTCACTTACTCTGCCCTGTTCAGGCCTTAAGAGTATACATTCAGCGCTCTGCCGAAGCAGAGACTATCCCGTTGGGTAGTGGATGCTATCGCGTTGGCTTACGCTTCGATGGGCCTTCAATGCCCCCTCGGAGTCAGAGCTCACTCTACCAGAGGCGTGTCTATTGGTGACATCTGTGCGGCGGCCGGCTGGTCCTTGCCGTCCACCTTCAACAGATTTTACAATCTGGAGGTCCCTCTGTCCCCACAAATCCTCTCTGTCTAGCTGGAGTTGACCTCGAGGCAAGCTCAACCCGCTATTACCCTTCCAGAGGCTCCGATCTCAGTCTGAGCCCTTCATTGTAGGCATATCTTGCTCTTCGCCCTACGCATAGGGACCCTCAATGGAGCGTTCCAGGCTAGGGCCACAGAACATGTCGTTCTGCTCATAAGCACAGCGTGATTGGATTGGTTCCCCATAGTGTCAAGTGACGCAATATGAGTAAACATTTCGAAAGGGAACGTCTCGGTTACTTGCGTAACCTTGGTTCCCTGAGATAACGGGAATGAGTATTGCATCGACGGCTGTGCTATATCTCTTCACGACTGGCGTTCATTGCTTCATTCAAATTAAACTTGATTCCTATGGCGAAATGAGCTGCTTTTATAGGCAGACGCCCAGCCGTGATTGGCTCGGGTTTCGCCATGGGTTCGTGCAGTTCCCCCTGAGCAGCCGATGAGCGTGCTCAGATCACCGCTCTGTTATGGCTGTGCAGTGGCACTGCGCTTTTGAATTATAGGCTTAAAAATTCATAGAAAAGGAGTTTTCCCCATAGAGTCTAGCGATGCCATACAAGTTCCCATTATCTAAGGGAACGAGGTTATGCAAGTAACCGAGACGTTATCTCCTTATATTGAACATATAACATCATATCATCATAAATAAATACTATGTACATTAATTAAACCCATAACTGATATTTAATTCTGGAAGCTTGTAGACAGTGAACTCATATTAATGTATTTCTTTGGAAGATCACATAAGCTGCAAGACAGCATGAACATATGAAAAATATATATATATTTTTTCCTAATAAATATCTGATGCCTTAACATCTTTAAACAAACTTTCACAAATATGTCAACTCAAAAGCCCTGAAGAGTTACAATCTCATTTACATATGACAATGAAACTTTGTTTGAATTTTATAGAAAATAAATTCTATAATAATAAATAATAAATACAATAAATAAATTATTTTGTTGTTTCATACTCCTGCTGTTTACTGTTGTCTATAAAACATGAACACATTTGCATGTAAACATCCTCATCACTCATTTGTTTATGTCCCCGTTTAGACGTTCAGGCTGGACAATATTTACATTTCTGATGTGAAACAGGAGAAACAGAGAGTGTTGTAGCGTTTATGGTAACAATCGTAATTAGGTCATATATGAAATATTAGCTCGAGCAGTAAGGAAATTTGGGGAAATATTAAAATCATAACTCATAGTCATAATTCATAAATTTCACATATGCTATTACATTACCTGCTAATTATCAAAAATATTTCGTTCTATAACTGGTCTCTCATCAGTCATTCGACCAGCGAATGCTTTGATTATACCATTTAAGAAGGAATATTTATATTATCAAACCTCAGACAAATTCTCTCCTGGCCGTGGATGCAAATTGCTGGGTTTATGAATTAAAATAAAGAGCTAGTAGCCAGATCTTATCGCAATTTCATTGACAATTACATTGGTGGGATTGTAACACAGAGTCAGTCAAAGTATAAAAGATTTATTTAATCAAAAATGACACACAAAGGATTATGCATATAGGAAGTAATATAGTCTAATCTACGTACGTAAAATTACACAAGACCCACGAACGTTTAGACAAACAAACATAAAACATGACTTGATCAAAATGAAACTAGGAAGAAAGTGAGGGAGAAAGTATGGTAATTTACAAACAGAACCTTTTAAGAGACAACTGTGAAAGCAGCTTCGAGAGAGATCATTTGATACTTGCGATTCTGTTCCTTTGTCTGTGTGAAGCTGGGCTTCGGGACCACGTGTGTACCTTGGCTGAACCGTGTATCATCGATTTGTAGGCTTGCGTTTCGCGTGAAGTTCTTAAAAGCTTACTTGAAAGTAACATTACCGAGTAAGGAATTCTTTTCCCTGTACGGGAAAGGCGAGAAAACTTAGTTACAGGACGAAGCTGTATTTTTACATCCGCGGTTCGTTTGGATGAAGGCCCTGTGCCTTCTCCCGCTCCGCTGCTGGTGCAGGGAGGGGTGAGAGTGCAGAGTTCAGAGTTCGGAGTCACGAGGGTGAGAGTGTATGAGAGCAGAGAGAGAGAGAGACGTCTGCTTGTGTTGTGGTTTTAAAGCAGCACGGGGTAATGCCCTGTTTGATGACGGGACCCAATGAAATCTTTCGGATCTGAGGCGGGAGCGTTTCATTGTTTGTGAAGGAACGCCTCTTCTGATCGTACACAGAAAAATGCATTAAAACTTTAATACCACATTATGTCTAGGAATAAACATTTGTGCGGAATATAGTTTCTATTTCTGTATCAGGAAGCTCATTACGATCAGTAGGATATCATACCCGACATTAATATCAGTTAATGAAACAGATACATCTCAAATGTATCAACACACGTGTCCATTACATCTGCAGAAGGGCATAAATATCTCAATTTATCCCATCACATCCCATAAACAAGAAAACTACATAAAAACATTTTGATAATGATTCATGCGTGTGTGTAACTTGTGTTTTAGGAGTTTCAGAGTGGTTTGGTGTGTGTGTGATTCAGAGCGGGTTTTCTGTTGAGATCGGAATGTCAATAATGTCTTTGAAGCTCACACTGTGGAAAGGGGGAAGTGAGTCGTAAAAAGGGGGTTCAGTTACAGACTTTGCCAAGTCTGTGGGAATTAGAAAGTGTTTTCACTTTTAATTAGTATATAAATTAAAAGTCCATTTTTACCCATCGAGCCATAGTCGCTACAGAAGTAACAAATCACTGGATTGGTTAAAATAATGAGCAGCATAAAATATTATTTTGCCTTTTTTTAATTTGACTTCAGAGTTGAAAGTGGGCTTAAAGCTCCAATATGTAGGAATTTTGTAATAAAATTTCCGAAAATAACTTGGACAGTGTGATATATTTCCTCCAGTTGTGTACTTACAATATCTCAAAAGTCTCCAAAGATTTTTTATTTCAGAGAAATTCCGATTTTAAATAACTGGCCGTCCCGGAAAAGAAATGTCGCGCCTCAGTGACGCAATGTCCGCTCTATCCTTTTTTTCCGGTGGACCATGTGATAGGATATTCACCGGATTTTTATTTTATTTTTTTACAACAACTTTATTGAGTTTTTTTTTCTTATCACAATAAACAATAAAGACGTCTGACAAAGAATAAAAAAGAATAAAATAAAAAATATGACCCACCACACCGGAATATCACGGTCAAATGCGGAAGTGGTGGTTATAGCGTTATTGCCATAGACTGTATGGTTATAGCTGTTATGGATCACGATTACTCTTTGGCGAGTATTGAAGTGCCAACAAAACGAAAGCGTCCATATTCGGATACACGCGGAGTCACGGACTGTGTGACAAACGGAGGAATAAAACCCGGATAAATATCGGCAGGCGTTTTCGAGATGGAGAGAGCTGCGCGACTATCTTGGACTTGACAGAGACTGCTCTCACGAGTGTATTGATAGACAGGTAATGCAACTGTCAATAATAGCACTTATAAACAAAGTTATATTGCTCTTTGTACTTCGGTAAGGCTTTTTATCACGTGTGGTGACCGAGATTATGGCAGTACAATTAAATACAATCGGATATGTTGTTAAAAAATATATTTAGTCATTACTTGCAAATTCGTTCAAATTTACTTTTAGATATTAACCATAAAAACGTAAAACTGCACAACATAAACCAAACAAATCATTTGACAAATAGCTGTAAGTTGTAACGGGATAATATAGCATAACATTTCACGTTCCTTGCAGTTCATTAATTATGATGACATAAAATAATACGATCAGACATACAGGTAATACAAAAACGAATAAATTACCTCATCCGTGATCATGATTCATTAATTCCATTTAGATACATTGCTATGGTGAAAACGCATTAAAAACGACATCTCCCATCGTCACCTCCTTCATAGCGTCATCAAGCTTCGCCTTTGTTATTGTTGGAAACTGCGCCCTCTTGTGGTCAAATACAAAAGTTACATAGTGGAGCTTTAAAGTGTGCATGGGCTTACAGTTTGTCTTAATTGCTTAAATACTATAACCAGGCTTTTGAACTCAAATGTACCATTTATCAAAAAGCACACCCATTTCCCTAAACTTTTAACACTATGAACTGTAGCTGTTGCCCTACACTACTGTAATAAAAAGAAATGCATCAAATTTCTATGAACTATTATTTATTGTGACTGTATGGAGCTGCACCTACTGTTGTTAGATGAACTGCAGATGAAATGATGATTATCTTTACATGACACATCATGCCATTCTCCATTGCTCATCATAGCACACTCATCTCTGCCATCAGGTTGTCCAGATCCCCAGTTCAGATAGAGCACAGGTTCACCTGAAGACCACTGCCATTTATCAACACTCGTCCTCTTCAGCCCAATCCAGATATCCTGAACACCTCTATCATTCACACTCTTCTTCAGCTCGTTCATGTCGTTCATGTTGTCAACGGTGGCCAGATCTGTGTAATTCTCTCTGCAGAATCTCTGAGCTTCAGTCCAGTTCTTCCACACGTTTATAAAGTGATACTGACGCTGAACACATTCAGATACGGAGCAGAGAGCTGTGAAAGAGAGCGTTTGATTTAATGCTTTTCATAACAGGGTCAAACCTGATGAAACTATAAACCATAAATAATACAACAAACACACTCACCAATGAGAAGAAGAATCAAATATAGAGTTTGGTCCATTCTGAGGAAGAAACACATTGAAAAACTCAGAAATCAAACATTTACAGATTCATTATGGAGTAAAATATGACACATAATCATTGAGACAATATTAACATCTGAAAGTGTAATTGTTTTTGAAGAATGAACATGTTCTTACTTTAGAGGTCGTGTGTTTCTGTCCTGAGTCTGATGTTTCTGTCTGCAGATTTAAACTACGTGATTATTATATCTGCTCTCATCCCTCATTCAGCTCATCACGTCATTTGTGTATTTCTCTAAAACGAATTTTCATATTTGACTTCCTCCTTATTTGTGCATATTCCACCTCTCCTTTTCTTTATTTGCATATTGACGTCAGTATCAGTAAATCTACAAGTCCTGCAGAATAAAGTATTGGCAACAACATGGACTAATCAGCAAAATATATACATGTAAACATTCATAATTTTTATTTGAACATTCATAACTAAACACCTGCTTTAATGTTATTGCTGGACTGTATAACTTGTGTTACATCCCTGTTCATTTTGACATGTATGTTTTAATTTCAGTCTGGACCACTTTTGTCAAATGTGACCCTGGACCACAAAACCAGTCACATGGGTCATTTTTTATTATTATTGAGATTTATACATAATCTGAAAGCTGAATAAATAAGCTTCCCATTGCTGTATGGTTTGTTAGGATAAGATAATAGTTGGTCGAGATACAACTATTTGAACCATAAAGTTCTCCATTTCCGTTCGCGATTGTGCTGCATTCACTCACAAAAATAAATATTTTATATTTTTTACGGTAGGAAATTTACAAAATATCTTCATGGAACATGATCTTTACTTAATATCCTAATGATTTTTGGCATACAAGAAAAATCGATCATTTTGACCCATATTGTTGGCTATTGCCACAAATATACCCGTGCTACTTGTGACTGGTTTTGTGATCCAGGGTCACAAATGTATATTTATTATAGTGATAATGCAGTTAGTGTTGGCAATATGGCTCTGTTCTTGGCAAGTCAAGTCCCCTTTACTGTAACAGAACAGATCCATTAATCATGCATAAAAAACATAGGCCTAGTTAAAATTCACAAAATTAAACGAGTTGTTGTAAATAAGCCAAAATACATGAGAAAGTATGATATATGTGTAACGTAGTGGTATCATTGAAGATGACCACAAGACTTTTCAGAGATCTCCAGGCTAAAGGTGGAGCTGGGGATGGAGGAGGGAAGTTAAATCCAGCGTGAAGCCATGCAACAGAAGAGTGGGGATTTAAAAGAACCTGTGATGTGTGTGTCAAAACACATCAGAAACAGTTGATTGTCAGCTGATACAAGCTTTACTGATGTCGCCTGAACTGATGCAATGCTGGATTTCTCTGATCATATTTAAAGAGATAGTTCACCCAAAAATGAAAATTAACCCATGATTTACTCATTCTTAAGACATCCTAGGTGTATATGACTTTCTTCTTTCAGACGAATACATTTGGAGTTATATTAAAGAAATGTCCTGTCTTTTCCAAGCTTTATAATGGCAGTGAATGGAAAAAAGTGCTCCACACGACTAAAATATTTCTGGCGGTTCAAACAAACAGAGCTGGGCAACAAACTCAAGCTCTCAGACATTTCTCTTTAAAAATTCTCGTTTTAAACTTCTAATTCGTGACCGGTGTTTTGTTTTGCTCTATCCGCTGTGCTTACGCATTCGTCATTATGTTGTGCGTCAGGTCAAATGATCCTCTTTCATAAATCCATGTGTACGGCCGTCTGTCGGAAGCTAGTTATTTTAGCTGAGAAAGATTTAATATGAATATTTTTCTTGCACAAATGCATTGCTTCGCTACATAAGGCTTTATTAACCTTTCAGAGACATATATGGATTACTTTATGATGGATGGATGCACTTTTTTGGGCTTCAAATTGTGCGCTTCTATTCACTGTCATTATAAAGCTGGGAATGAATGAGTGAATGAGGCATTTATATAGCACTTTCATATGTACTACTGTACACCCAAAGCACTTTACAAACATATCAGGGGATCTCTCCTCAACATCACCAGTGTGAGCATCCACTTGGATGATGTGACAGCAGCCACAGAACAACGGTGCCAGAGCGCTCACCAGAATCTGGATTTAACATTGTTTGTCAGTTTCTCACGCCATGTAAAACGTAAACGTAAACATCAGACGCTGTTATAGACCCCTTTTGCGCCGACGTCACAGTTACGTCACGGCGCTAGCTGGAGGCAAAACAAACGGAAAACTGGAGGCGGCCAATACAAACCAGCACAGATTCGACTACATAATAAGGAGCTTAAATTATTATTTTTATTATTAAATGTCATCTTGTTGTGTTGTTGGGTGCAAGAATCGATGAAAAATGAGTATGCTGTATCTGGAATTTTTATTTCTAGAAAATATTCATATCATTAAAATTGCACCGTAGTGTCACTCTTTACATTGTCATCTTCTTGGCGCTGGCTAGGCAGAACTGCGGATCGTACACACAAGTCTTTACATGACCATTCAGCACATAGTTATAGGCATCTAAATATATGTATATGCCCTCAGTTTCTCTTTACCCTCGGTTTCTCTATCGGGTAGGTGTAGAAGTCAGGCCACTCAACCGGAGGTAACGTTAGCGTTAACGTTAATCCTGTCAGATCATCCATTGACTGAGCGTGTACGGTCATCTGGTTCCGTCCGTTAAAATTAACTTTTGCAAATAACAATCGCGGTCCTGGACAGTGAGTGACCTTGCACATTAAGACAAAATCGGATTTTCTCCAGTCATTGTTAAAAAAACAAGCTAACAAAACTTGCAAACTAGCGTTAGTGAAGCGGCCAGAGGGATCTTTCTGCCTCCAGCTAAGCCCCGCCCACAAAAATACGTCACCATGTTTACCAACTGTAAAAGGGTCTATAGGAAACATGCTGAAAGTTTGTGTGTTGAGAGAGTTTGTGTGTTGACAGGGTTTGTGTGTTGAGAGAGTTTGTGTGTTGAGAGGGTTTGTGTGTTGAGAGAGTTTGTGTGTTGAAAGGGTTTGTGTGTTGAGAGAGTTTGTGTGTTGAGAGAGCTTGTGTGTTGACAGGGTTTGTGTGTTGAGAGGGTTTGTGTGTTGAGAGAGTTTGTGTGTTGAGAGAGTTTGTGTGTTGAGAGGGTTTGTGTGTTGAGAGGGTTTGTGTGTTGAGAGAGTTTGTGTGTTGAGAGAGTTTGTGTGTTGATAGAGTTTGTGTGTTGAGAGGGTTTGTGTGTTGATAGAGTTTGTGTGTTGAGAGGGTTTGTGTGTTGAGAGAGTTTGTGTGTTGAGAGGGTTTGTGTGTTGAGAGAGTTTGTGTGTTGAGAGGGTTTGTGTGTTGAGAGAGTTTGTGTGTTGATAGAGTTTGTGTGTTGAGAGAGTTTGTGTGTTGAGAGAGTTTGTGTGTTGAGAGGGTTTGTGTGTTGAGAGAGTTTGTGTGTTGAGAGGGTTTGTGTGTTGAGAGAGTTTGTGTGTTGAGAGGGTTTGTGTGCTGAGAGGGTTTGTGTGTTGAGAGAGTTTGTGTGTTGAGAGGGTTTGTGTGTTGAGAGGGTTTGTGTGTTGAGAGAGTTTGTGTGTTGAGAGAGCGTGTGTGTTGACAGGGTTTGTGTGTTGAGAGGGTTTGTGTGTTGAGAGAGTTTGTGTGTTGAGAGAGTTTGTGTGTTGATAGAGTTTGTGTGTTGAGAGGGTTTGTGTGTTGAGAGAGTTTGTGTGTTGAGAGGGTTTGTGTGTTGAGAGAGTTTGTGTGTTGAGAGGGTTTGTGTGTTGAGAGAGTTTGTGTGTTGATAGAGTTTGTGTGTTGAGAGAGTTTGTGTGTTGAGAGGGTTTGTGTGTTGAGAGAGTTTGTGTGTTGAGAGGGTTTGTGTGTTGAGAGGGTTTGTGTGTTGAGAGAGTTTGTGTGTTGAGAGAGTTTGTGTGTTGAGAGGGTTTGTGTGTTGACAGGGTTTGTGTGTTGAGAGAGTTTGTGTGTTGACAGGGTTTGTGTGTTGAGAGAGTTTGTGTGTTGAGAGAGTTTGTGTGTTGAGAGAGTTTGTGTGTTGAAAGGGTTTGTGTGTTGAGAGAGTTTGTGTGTTGAAAGGGTTTGTGTGTTGAGAGAGTTTGTGTGTTGAGAGAGTTTGTGTGTTGAGAGAGTTTGTGTGTTGAGAGAGTTTGTGTGTTGAGAGAGTTTGTGTGTTGAGAGGGTTTGTGTGTTGAGAGAGTTTGTGTGATGAGAGAGTTTGTGTGTTGAGAGGGTTTGTGTAATGAGAGAGTTTGTGTGTTGAGAGGGTTTGTGTGTTGAGAGGGTTTGTGTGTTGAGAGAGTTTGTGTGTTGAGAGAGCTTGTGTGTTGACAGGGTTTGTGTGTTGAGAGAGCTTGTGTGTTGACAGGGTTTGTGTGTTGAGAGAGTTTGTGTGTTGAGAGAGTTTGTGTGTTGATAGAGTTTGTGTGTTGAGAGGGTTTGTGTGTTGAGAGAGTTTGTGTGTTGAGAGGGTTTGTGTGTTGAGAGAGTTTGTGTGTTGAGAGGGTTTGTGTGTTGAGAGAGTTTGTGTGTTGAGAGAGTTTGTGTGTTGAGAGGGTTTGTGTGTTGAGAGAGTTTGTGTGTTGAGAGGGTTTGTGTGTTGAGAGGGTTTGTGTGTTGAGAGAGTTTGTGTGTTGAGAGGGTTTGCGTGTTGAGAGAGACACACAAACCCTGTGTTGACAGGGTTTGTGTGTTGAGAGAGTTTGTGTGTTGAGAGGGTTTGTGTGTTGAGAGAGTTTGTGTGTTTAGAGGGTTTGTGTGTTGACAGGGTTTGTGTGTTGACAGGGTTTGTGTGTTGAGAGAGTTTGTGTGTTGAGAGAGTTTGTGTGTTGAGAGGGTTTGTGTGTTGAGAGAGTTTGTGTGTTGACAGGGTTTGTGTGTTGAGAGAGTTTGTGTGTTGAGAGAGTTTGTGTGTTGAGAGAGTTTGTGTGTTGAAAGGGTTTGTGTGTTGAGAGAGTTTGTGTGTTGAAAGGGTTTGTGTGTTGAGAGAGTTTGTGTGTTGAGAGAGTTTGTGTGTTGAGAGAGTTTGTGTGTTGAGAGAGTTTGTGTGTTGAGAGAGTTTGTGTGTTGACAGGGTTTGTGTGTTGAGAGGGTTTGTGTGTTTAGAGGGTTTGTGTGTTGACAGGGTTTGTGTGTTGACAGGGTTTGTGTGTTGAGAGAGTTTGTGTGTTGAGAGAGTTTGTGTGTTGAGAGGGTTTGTGTGTTGAGAGAGTTTGTGTGTTGACAGGGTTTGTGTGTTGAGAGAGTTTGTGTGTTGAGAGAGTTTGTGTGTTGAGAGAGTTTGTGTGTTGAAAGGGTTTGTGTGTTGAGAGAGTTTGTGTGTTGAAAGGGTTTGTGTGTTGAGAGAGTTTGTGTGTTGAGAGAGTTTGTGTGTTGAGAGAGTTTGTGTGTTGAGAGAGTTTGTGTGTTGAGAGAGTTTGTGTGTTGAGAGGGTTTGTGTGTTGAGAGGGTTTGTGTAATGAGAGAGTTTGTGTGTTGAGAGGGTTTGTGTGTTGAGAGGGTTTGTGTGTTGAGAGAGTTTGTGTGTTGAGAGAGCTTGTGTGTTGACAGGGTTTGTGTGTTGAGAGAGCTTGTGTGTTGACAGGGTTTGTGTGTTGAGAGAGTTTGTGTGTTGAGAGGGTTTGTGTGTTGAGAGGGTTTGTGTGTTGAGAGAGTTTGTGTGTTGAGAGAGTTTGTGTGTTGATAGAGTTTGTGTGTTGAGAGGGTTTGTGTGTTGAGAGAGTTTGTGTGTTGAGAGGGTTTGTGTGTTGAGAGAGTTTGTGTGTTGAGAGGGTTTGTGTGTTGAGAGAGTTTGTGTGTTGAGAGAGTTTGTGTGTTGAGAGGGTTTGTGTGTTGAGAGAGTTTGTGTGTTGAGAGGGTTTGTGTGTTGAGAGGGTTTGTGTGTTGAGAGAGTTTGTGTGTTGAGAGAGTTTGTGTGTTGAGAGAGTTTGTGTGTTGAGAGGGTTTGTGTGTTGAGAGAGTTTGTGTGTTGAGAGAGTTTGTGTGTTGAGAGAGTTTGTGTGTTGAGAGAGTTTGTGTGTTGAGAGAGTTTGTGTGTTGAGAGAGTTTGTGTGTTGACAGGGTTTGTGTGTTGAGAGGGTTTGTGTGTTGAGAGAGTTTGTGTGTTGAGAGGGTTTGTGTGTTGATAGAGTTTGTGTGTTGAGAGAGTTTGTGTGTTGAGAGGGTTTGTGTGTTGATAGAGTTTGTGTGTTGAGAAGAGGATTTGAGGGATTAAAAAAAGACAAAATGAAGAGAAAGGAAAGATGTTTCCTTGTCACCACCCTTTACGAAAAAGAAGTTTATTCAAGTGTGCTATTAGTATACTTCTTTTAAACTAAAAATAAGAAAGTATACTTTCAGTCTACTTTATATGTACTTCTCAGAAATATACTTCAAATTGCACTTAAGTATACTTGACTTATACTGACAGAAAAGTCTAAGAAGTATATTTGGCCTATACTTGTTGATCGAGATATACTTAAAAGTATAATTAAGTATTCTAAGTATTCTTGGCGTGTACTTGTGTTTACTATTTTGATTGAGTAGCTTATTAAATACTTTTAAAAAAACATAATATTACACACTGTCATATAAACTAACATGTTTATGTCATATCATGCTTTCATTCCCCTGAAGTCCATTTCTAATGTTAGTAAAGGTTGTTGGACTCTCATTATCTCACTGAAATAATATCATCATCTTCTGCTGCTGCTGTTTCAGAATAAACGTGTCTTTATTTCCTCCGTCTAAATACTTGATTGTGATTGGCTGGAATGAAGAGATTAAAACATTGTTAGACTTTTTTTAGAATTCATGTATTTGTGAAAATTATTATTTTGTTTAATTTCATACTCCTGCTGTTTACTGTTTATTTGTTTGTTTATAAAGCATGAACACATCTGCATGGAAACACATCCTCATCACTCATTTGTTTATGTCCACATTTAGACTTTCAGGCTGGACAATATTTCCATCTCTGACGTGAAACAGGAGAAACAGTGAGTGTTACTGTTCTAGTCATATTTCATTATATTTCCTTCAGTCTTATTCATCTGTAGTTTCACTGAAACAACAGGAAAGTTACACTAAGTGTGTCCCAATTCAGAGCTAATTCCTTCCAAGTTCATGAAGGTCGAAGTGAACGTTGTAAAGCGAGATCATCTAACATTATGGAGGATTTCCTGTTTACATCACCAGCTGTTCCCGCCCACCGCTCCTGTCGCCTAGCAACTGTGACAGAAGCCATCAGGACACAGCAGAGACGTCTCTGACAGACTTTTAAATATAAAGATGGAGCCAGAAATTTCTCACTTTTTTTTTTTTTAGAAGCCAGCACTGAAGTCTGGTTAAACTGTGTAATGTAAATTTTATGTAATTATGAGCAATTACTGAACTTAGATTATTTCTCTGTTATTTAGCTGTACACATTTCCGTTTCATATTTGAAATAAACAGTGGTGGAACAACTCTCTCCAAACACCTCATCCATCAGGACGAACCACGGTCCAGTTACAATACTTTCCAAATTCAATTTAAAATTGTCCCTTTTTTGGCCTGCAAGGGAGTTTTGGTTAAAACTCAGCTGACACTGGACGTCAACATTTTGTTGAAAATTAAAATTTGGTTGACGTCTAAACACAACATTTGTTTGATGTCAAGCTCTGATGTTGGACAGAACAAACACCACTGAATAAAAAATCTCTGAATAAGATCAGTGAATCAGACCACTGTGATTATATCTTTATCATAAACAGCAGCCAGAGTAAAACTAACATTAACAAATCAAGTCAAACTGCACACCTAAAGCAAACAATGAAACCGAACTTAATTTATATATTACTTAATTCAAAACAAACGTGTTATTTTCACTAAAACATCAACATCTAAACCTCTGTTAATTGACCCTCCGCTAAGCCCCGCCCTCCTTAGTTACTGTTGCTACGCCTAACAAGCTTCGCGCCTGGCACGTCTCTTACAGTGTGTATGCCCCGGGCTCGATGGTGTTTTAAGCCCCCAATGGCTCCTTTGAGGCAGCTACCCCTACCCTTGGTATAAAACACCAAACACCATGCACCGGTGTCAGACATTCCCAAGGAGATAATTAGTAATTTTTGGCAAACAGGTGAAATATCTGAGAGAGCAAGACAAAAGGGAATGCAGTATTCAAGGGATATATCCACAACATAATATGCAAACATTTAGAGAATAATTTCATCAAAATTTAAATTAAAGCCTATACTGTAGGTCCCAGCGCAAGCAGCAGCTGCTTCGTACGCTGACCATTCAAATGGGAAACACACAGATTGAGGAACAGCTATGTGCATGCACAGCAGGGTGAGTGACATTTGAAAATAATCTAATAATTATAAATCAAACAGCTTATCCATATATCTTGTGGAATAAACACAAGACATTAGCCTGACCACTTTGCAGTGATAACATTCTCCCGCTTATATTTTTAGCACGCCAGGCTACTGCTCACACGTCGTGGAGCAAATGTAGGTGTTTTTGTTAATCCTGTCGACATCCCCCGAATACTTACGAGAATACTTTTTGTGTGCAAAAAGTAAACAAAAATAACGACTTTATTCCACTATTCATTTCCTTCTCTCTGGGTCTCGAGTGAGTTCACGTAGTGTAATAGCGTAGTGCGTCTGTGTTGTACGTCACACGCATCACACATGAGTCATGACCAGCGTCGGCCAATAGTGAGCCTACGTGTGACGTACAACACAGACGCGCTACGCAGTTACACTACGTGAACTCACTCGAGACCCAGATAGAAGGAAATTAATAGTGGAATAAAGTTGTTATTTTTGTTTACTTTTTGCGCACAAAAAGTATTCTCGTCGCTTGATAAACTTAAGATTGAGCCACTGATGTCACATGGACTACTTTGATGATGTCTGTATTGCCTTTCTGGACATGGACAGTATACTGTCCATTGACTTTCAATGGAGGAACAGAAAGCTCTCGGACTAAATCTAAAATATCTTAAACTGTGTTCCGAAGATGAACGGAGGTCTTACGGGCTTGGAACGACATGAGGGTGAGTCATTAATGACATAATTTTCATTTTTGGGTGAACTAACCCTTTAAGGTCCTGAAACAAAAAAACAACGACAAAGAACTAACAATGACTAAAGCCTACTCCAGGGTTGGTTCAAGTCGCCTGTGTCAGGGCCTTAAAACAACTGCATGAAGAAAGTATATCTTAAATATTTATATATATATATATATATATATATATATATATATATATATATTTATATATATACGGTATATATATTAAAACAGACTAAAGACTAAAATAAACACCCTGTCTGAACATACAGTCACAAAAACATCTGAATATTTAATTAAATAAATTTAATTAAATAAACAAAGGAAATGAATAGAACAAATAAAGGAAAATGAGCCAAACATTTCAGAATATCAAATTTTATTGTGAAGTTTTACAAATTGCATTGCAAAATGCATTGACACCATTATATGAGTTCTGAACTGAGATGGACAATGACATCACGGTTTTCTCCAAAGTGGCGCTAATATATATGAAGAGTTCAGATGCAAAAGCCTCTAAGTGCCATCTGAAATTTTCTTCTAGAATGATCATTTTAATCAAGCTCATATATTTAAGTTCAGTAATTTCACTTAAATGTCAATTGATAGGTCATTTTCATTACCATTTAAGTGAATTTACTGAATTTAAATATGCAAGCTTGATAAAAATGATTATTCTAGAAGAAAATTTCAGATGGCACTTAGAGGCTTTTGCATCTGAACTCTTCATATATATATATACATATATATATATATATATATATATTTTTTTTTATTTAAAAACATTAATCACCACTGAGCCTACTTAAGCTGGACTTGTGACGCTATTTTCTTCTGGAAACAACTTTGTTGCATTATCTTCCTGTTATCTCTGTAAAGCTGCTTTGAAACGCTGTATAAATAAAGGGGACTTGATATTTATTAAAAAGGTAGAAGGAACCTGAGCTTTTCTACTCCACTGAATTGAGGTGCGCAAGCAGGCTCACTCGTCTCGGCAGTCGTCACACTGTGCCCGAACAGCACTATTAGCTTATAAAGACTGAGGTCTCTACAGTTAAAATCTCTTGCTGAGTTAATACACCTTTAAACTATCAATGTCTGAACAAATATGTATTTTTATGTTTGTGTGCCTCAGTATTTCTGAGTGAACACCGCTGGTTCACTCACTATTTTTAAGTGTACTGTCGATCACGTGATATGACGTCATGACGTGCGGCCCTAACTGACGTTACCTGAAAAATCTATCGAAGATGGCTACCCTCTCGAGCGACGTGGTATCCAGCATGAAACAACTTGTAAGTAAACCAAAACACTTCAAAACTACTTTGCTTGTTGTAATATTGTAAGAATATCATATTACACGTGATATTTGACTGTTAGACGAGGCTATTTTTAAAGGTGCATTAAGCAACTTTCTGAGTTTTTGCAGAACTATGCCACCTCTGGCGGCAAGCGAAACTGCAGCCAGAGATGTGCACGCGTCGCTCATGGACCACACGCACACGCACGCTTGCACGAGCACGAGTTATTCATAACCAAAGGAGCATCAGCCGCAAATCTTTTGTTTACAATCATAATGTCTTAAGAGGTAAGAAAGTTATAAATCTGCAAGTCATTTTAAATATGTGAAAGGAAAGGCAATTGAGTAAATTACACACTTATGTGTGAGGGAAAAATGGGTGTAGTAGAAAACTTCGTTTTTTATTTCCATCTATCTCCATGTTGAACTGTGTTATCTGTTTACTGTATCCACTTATGATTGTATTATTATGGAAACACGTTCATGAACAATATAAGTTGTTACTTTGTAAAAGCTCAAAGCAACACAGTCGGTCAAAAAAGTACACTCAATTGTCTCAAGGTAATAAACAATTAAATGGCACTATGATGTTACCATAAAAGCCAAACAGGCTAATCCGACGAAGATTTGCGGGGGTTTAGCCTGTTTTATTGATCTGCTAAGTAGCATATTCCAATAGCAATACATCCTAATTAAGCAGTAATTTGCTCAAAATTTGTGTCTAATTATCTAACTTATATATCAGCCTTCCCTATGTTTACTCTCGTCTGATTCCGACGCCTGTCTGAGTCCAATTTGGCCCTTTTGGTTGCACTAGACAAAAGTTTTCTTTTTTTTATCTTACGTGGAGTTTGCGTTGGTGTTTGAAATGAACTATAAGCAGGTCTCTTACAATCCATCCTCTACGGAGAATGCCGGCGAATACACAAACCTGCCAGACATAGCTATGTGAGCGTGCCGTCTAAAATTCCGGCCCGAATCCCACTTATTTATTTTACTTTACAGGTTTATAGAGACAATCTCAGTGATCAGAGAAGGGCTCATTCAGCCCATCAGGCAATTGTTTAAGCATGTATGGGTTAGAAAACGGGTATTTTTAACATGAAAAGTTGCTTAATGCACCTTTAAGTTGCAAGCGCGGTGTCGCGGGCGCGATTGCCGTCAGTCCGCTGCCTGCTAGTGACAGATAATATCCTGTGAAAGTTACTGTTAATGTCGTGGCAGTGCAATAATGTTAACGTTAGTCAATAACTCTTTTCAGCAAGCGATAGTCCTTCTGTTTTTGAGTGTGTTGCTGCTGTTTGTGTTAAGCGCCCTGTTCTGGCAAGTTCAATGTGATGTTATTCCTACATGCACCCAAATGAGCTAGTGGCTAACGTTAGCAGTTACCTTAACTTTTACTCAAACAAAGTTAAGGTTATGGACATAATAGTTACCGAATGAACTATGCAAGTTTTTATTAAACCTTTACAAACGTCTTTTCATTATAGGTTTAAGTGGAAGGAGTGCAGTGAGCATCCCCAAAATCAAGGTGACTCAAATGTTAATTTAGGCTGTAACTATTTTTCACCATTTCTTTTATTTGGAGCCTAATTCATTCATTCAAAATTAAATATCTTGTTGTCTGTTTTTGTGTGCATGTGCAGACCTACATTGTCACCAGAGAGCAACTTTATCGGTAAGTTACATTCACTTGAAATTTTGTATCATTAATTTGTCATTAAAGAGGTTGATTGCATAATTTGACTGGTTTCATATTGATTGTTTTATCTGTGCAGGTGAAGGACTTCGGATTGAATCACAGGTAAAACACTCACTTCTCTTTTCTGCCTCTCTTCACACATATTTCTATGCCAATTTTTTTAATATGTATCACATTCAAATGGAACAGCAAATGCCACTATTCACTGTGTGTAAGAACTATCACTTTGCATGTGACCATGTTGCTCAACAATGTATTTTAATGGAACATGTTGCATCACAAATGTGTTTTCTGTTGCAAATTGAGTATTAGTCTTTTTATATAATTATTTTTGTTTGTTTTTGGTTTTGTAGCTTTGTGCTGAGTTCCAACGCATTACAAACGTCAACATACGGAACCAGTTCTATACTGTGCTTGACCAACATACACCTGCACTGGTGGCCTTGTATAGAAGGCGGAAAGATATCAGATGCGCTGCGTGACATCTTAAAGATTTATGAACTGATGTGTTTTGTCTCTTATGTTTACTGTGATGGCCAACTTATTCAAACTGAAAATTCAGTTTTGTGGTTCTTGCAGATTGTGAATTCACTTAAACGCTTTTTAATTTCAAACTTTACAGGAATCTGTAAGATGCCTCCATAATTCAGAGAACAACCCACACAAATACGATCCACAAACCGGGTAAGACTGCGTATTGTATGCTGTAAATGTTAGTTTAATCTACTACTATATGGATTTGAAATACCAAAAATAAATTTCATTAATGATGCCTGCAACTTTTCCCCCCAGAATAAATTCATCACATAACCTGGCTGTGACCACTTACCTCTTCGAAGAATTAAGGACAACTTTCTACAGACGTTGACCCTGAATGTGTAAAAGGTAATCTTAAAGATGTTGCAATCATTTTAATGTCCTCTGTTTTACTTAGTTTTATTGACATTACATTTATTTATGATTTATTTAACAGGTTGCAAGACGTATTTTGAGACTTTGCGGAGGAAGTATTCTTTGGCTCAGCCTGAGAAGGCCCAGAAAAGAAACACTATGAGGAACATTGCAAAGAACCGTCAACGAAAGAGACGGGTAAGTTAAGAAACTGGTTAAGCAGGGTTCTCTTACGAGAGTTCTCTCGTACTGCGTTCGTAGAACGCTACGGGAAAAGTCTCTTTTCACGAAATACTGAAGCAAAATTATCCTTAATTTTCATATTTGTAAAACGCATTGCGGCAGTGCACAGCCATGGCGAGACGGCTCGCTCACTCATTGGCTGTTCTGCGGCAACTGCATGAGCCTATCGAGCGAGGGCTGATGCAACATCAGACCAATGAGAGTGCTTCGCGCGCTCCTCGTCACATCCCGCCGAAACGGGTGTGGCCATCCCCTATAAAAGGAGCTCGAGTAGGCTGATTCAACTGATTTTCATCTCTTCAGCGAAGCTCACGCATCGCTGGATCACGGAGAAGCAAGCGTCGTCGAGGCAAGCTTTTCAGCGGGACGAGCCCTTGAAGCCGCTGGCCTTCGCCGCCTTCTACTGCCGTACCTGCTGCGCTTTCCGGCGCTTCATATCCTTTATCTGCTCTGTTCTGTGTATGTGTGTGCAGTGTTCCCCGAACACTCACCCCTAAAAGAGCCGCGTCTTTTTCAAGATGCCATCCTGTGGCTCGTGCCGAGCCCCGCTCACCGAGGGAGACCGCCATGTTATTTGCGTCTCCTGTCTGGGCGAAGATCACGCAGCGCTCGCGCTCGCTGACGGCGGCTGCCCTCACTGCGAGTTTTTGCCGATGGCGACTCTGCGGACTCGCCTGGCACAGTTCTCCGAGCCTGCGCCCCCCGCCGCGGTGCCGCGCCGTAAGAAGCGCCGCTCGCAGCGGGCCCCGGAACCCACCTCTTCCCGACAAAGCTCGCCGGCTCGCCCGCCAGCTTCACCGGCTTCCCCCGAAGCACTTCCTGATGCTCAGCGCCCGCAGTCTGCCGCCGCTTCATCTGAGGAAGTTGTTTCTGAAGTCGAGTCGGTCGAAAAGGATTCCTGCTCTCTGCTAGCTTCAGGCAGTGAAGACTGGGCGAGCTCTGCGGATCTCACGCCTCCTGCCCGAAAGCTGTCGGCTAGAGCTAGCATCGAGAGGGAGCTCATGCGAGTACTCGCGTTGGCCGCGGCGAGCCTCGGCCTCGAGTGGTCTGCACCGGAACTCCCCTCGCGCACCCGGCTTGATGGTAGCTTCCTCCCTGGTGAGCGCACTTCTCCTGTGTCTAAGCCCGCTCCGTTTCTTCCTGAGCTTCATGAAGAAGTGGTGAAGGCCTGGAACGCTCCCTTTTCTGCACGAACACGTTCGTCTGTATCCCCAGCATTTTCCTCCCTGGATAATGCTCAGGACCGAGGCTACCTCACTCTGCCGCCGGTGGAACAGGCGATAGCAGCCCACCTTTGCCCGCCCTCTGCTGGACGGCGGACTAAGCCAGCGCTGCCGTCAAAAGCCTGCCGCATGACGTCGTCGATGCTCGCGCGGATCTTCTCCGCCGCTGGGCAGGCGGCATCGGCTTTGCACACCATGGCCACGCTTCAGGTTTTCCAAGGCGATCTCCTCCGCAAACTGGACGAGATAGGACCTGAAGCTATCTGCATCGCGGACCTGAGAAGCGCGTCGGATCTTTCCCTCCGCGCTACCAAGGCTGCAGCACAGGCCATGGGACGCTGTATGGCTTCCGCTACCGTAGCCGAGAGGCATTTGTGGCTGACGCTCACGGAGATGGCTGATGCAGAGCGCAACGCGTTCCTCGACGCCCCGCTATCCTCCGCTGGCCTTTTTGGATCTTCTCTCTCCGAGCTCGTGGAGAGATTTTCCGAAGCCCAAAAAGCGTCACAGGCGTTCAAGCACTTCCTGCCGAAGCGCCCCAGTTCTGCAGCGGGCCGTGAGAAACAGGCCCCTCGGAGCTCACAGCCTCAGCCCCCGCCTTCGGCCGCCCCCTCACAGCGACAGCAGCGCAGATCACGCCCTCGCTCTCGCTCTACTAGCCGCCGCCCCACTCACCGCGGGCCGCGACCAAGGGTTGTGTTGAAGCCGGAAGCCCCAAAGAAATCCTAGCACGCCTAGGAAAGCGCAGGTGTGTAAGCCCCGTTTCGACCGGGCCCTCACCAAAGCGCACCGCTGTCTCAGTCCCAGGAATTGCGACTGCTTCAGCGTTCTCAGCAGAGCACAAGCCCGCACAGCTGCCCGCTTGCCTGCACACAAAAGCCGTTTTTACGGCTACCCAGATAAATCCCGAAAAGAGTGTATTTTCTGGTGTCCCGGCCAAGGCCGATGGTGCTATAAATGTAGTGTTGATGCCCACTTCTCTGTGCCCATCCCTACACACAAGCACAGCCCTGCACACAGGGCCCGTACTCATAAGATCGATGCAGTTCGGTCGCGCCCCAAACATAGTCAAAGTGCCCACTTCCCAGTGCCCACAAACGCTATGTCTGGCAAGCCACAGGCTCCCTGTAAAAACGGGACCTGTGCGCGCCCGCTCTGTTCAAGCAGACAGCGCGGCCAAAGCAGTAAACGTGCCCGGTCCCCGCCCACGTTCACTTGTAGGCTGCATGAGTCCCATGAGACCTTCTCAGACCTCCCCCGCTCAGATAAACACTGTAGCGCGGTCGAGGATGAGCGTTTTGCCCGCTGTATTACGCGCGCTCCCCGCCTCAAATGTCTCAGGCGTAACGCCTATGCTAGCGCACCCCGAAGCGCCGCCGTCGCACAGCGAACAGAGCGCGCTTCGCATCCAACCCCTAGCCGGCCATGCAGACGCATGGGCCGCGCTTCCAGGGGTTTCGGACTGGGTGCTAGACATTATAAAGAGAGGCTTCTCGCTACAGTTTTGTCGACGCCCTCCACGCTTCACAGCGCGCGTCGAAACTACGGTGAATTCAGAAGTAGCACACCTACTTCGCGCCGAAATATCAAAACTGTTGAGCAAAGGGGCGATACAACATGTATCCCAAGCTCAAAGCGAAGGGGGGCTATACAGCAGATACTTCCTAGTCCCCAAAAAGGACGGTGGTATCAGACCCATACTAGATCTAAGACGACTAAACAGAGCTTTAGTGAAACGCAGTTTCAAAATGCTCACGACCAGCAAAATCCTCGCGCACATTCGCCGAGAAGACTGGTTTATGTCGATAGATCTAAAGGACGCGTATTTTCAAATACAAATAGCGTCACGCCACAGGCGATTCTTGAGATTCGCCTTCGAGGGTCGGGCATACCAGTATACAGTCCTGCCATTCGGCTTGTCCCTGGCACCCCGTACATTTACGAAGTGCATGGACGCAGCGCTCGCTCCCCTCAGACTCAGGGGCATGCGAGTGCTGAACTATTTGGACGACTGGCTGATCATAGCTCAATCACGATCTCAGCTCGTGGAGCACAGAACCATGTTACTCGATCACCTCGAGAATCTTGGTATCACGATCAATTGGACGAAGAGCTCCCTGAACCCCAGCCAAACTATATCGTTTCTGGGCATCGTTCTGGACTCTCGTTCTATGACGGCGCAGCTGTCGCAACAGCGCGCGCTGCGCATACAGCACGCAGCGAGGTCCTTCCGCTGCGGTGCGATTATCCCGCTCAAACGGTTTCAGAGGATGCTGGGCCTCATGGCCTCAGCATCATCAGTTCTCCAGCTGGGCCTGCTTCGCATGCGCCCTCTGCAGTTCTGGTTGAAAGCGCGAGTGCCACGCGGAGCGTGGGCACTCAGCCGATTGCGCCTCAAAGTCGATCAAGACTGCGCAGCAGCCCTGAGACCATGGGCGGCGGGCGATTGGTACCGTTCAGGTGTAAGCCTGGGGACTTCCTCGAGAGTGAAAGTGGTGTCTACGGACGCATCCACCTCGGGATGGGGAGCGCTGCTCGAGGGCAGGCCGTTCTTTGGCCTTTGGTCAGAACGAGAAAAGCTCCATCATATCAACTGCCTGGAAATGCTAGCAGTTCACAACGCGCTGACGCGCTTTTGTCCCCACATCAAGGACCAACACGTCGTAGTCCGCTCGGACAACACGGCCGTGGTGTCCTACATAAATCGCCAGGGCGGTCTCGGATCCAGTTCCCTTTTCAGGCTGGCCGAGCGCCTCCTAATATGGGCTCAGCGCAACCTGCGCTCGCTGAGAGCGGTGCATGTGCCCGGGACACTCAACCTGGGTCCAGACAGGCTGTCCAGGAACAACGTTCCCACGGGCGAATGGTCTCTACACCCACAAACAGTCCGGCTGTTGTGGCAGAGATTCGGCAGGGCGGAGGTGGACCTATTCGCGTCCCCAGAAAACGCTCATTGCCCCGTGTTCTTTTCGAAGAACGACAGCGCACTGTCCCACAAGTGGCCGCACTGCCCGCTATACGCGTTTCCCCCAGTCTCCCTCCTACCTCAGGTGCTGGAGCGAGTCAGGGAAGTGAAATGCCCAGTACTGCTTATAGCACCGTTCTGGGACAACCAAGCCTGGTTTCCAGTCCTGATGCAGTTAGCAGACTCCGCTCCATGGCCAGTGCCATTGAGGAGAGATCTCCTCTCGCAGGCCAGGGGCTCGATTTGGCACCCACACCCAGAGCTGTGGTCCCTTCATGCGTGGACGCTCAACGGTTACCCGTTAGTCTCACGGATGGAGTGCTGAACACCATCACTCAGGCTAGAGCGCCTTCCACCAGGCGGCTTTATGCCTCGAAGTGGTCGGTTTTCTCCAGCTGGTGTACAGCTCGGGGCCTGTCACCCCTCGATTGTGAGGTGACGGAGGTTCTCTCCTTCCTACAAGAGCTGTTGGACAAGGGCAGATCCCCTTCCACGCTCAAAGTCTATGTGGCGGCTATCGCAGCGTGCTCGACAGCAACGCCAGGCCAGTCACTGGGAAGGAACGATTTAGTCATCCGCTTCCTCAGGGGAGCTAGGAGGCTGAATCCCCCCAGACCTCCCTCAGTCCCGGTGTGGGACCTTTCTACGGTCTTGGCAGCCATGAAAGGTCCCCCCTTTGAGCCTATCCAATCTGTCAGCCTCAAACATCTATCTTTCAAAACGGTGTTTTTGATGGCCCTCGCTTCGGTGAAGCGCATAGGCGATCTGCACGCGCTCTCTGTGAGTCCAACGTGCTTGGAGTTTGGGCCCAATGACTCCAAAGTCATACTCAAACCTAGGCACGGCTACGTGCCGAAATCCCTCAACACTCCGTTTAGGGCTCAGGTTATTTCCCTGTCTGCCCTGCCGGGATCAAACGAGGAAGGGGACTCGAGCTGTCTTTGCCCCGTTAGGGCTTTAAGAGCTTATGTGTCCCGCTCCGCTGCCTTCAGACAGACGGAGCAGCTCTTTGTCTCGTTCAGTGGACGTTCCAAGGGAACGGCTGTTTCGAAACAGAGCCTGTCCAGGTGGGTGGTTGACGCCATAACAATGGCTTATACCACCAAGGGCCTTCAGTGCCCCTTGGGCATTAGAGCGCATTCCACGAGAGGCGTTGCCTCATCGTGGGCCTGGTCTAGCGGGATTTCCTTACAGGAAATATGTACGGCGGCGGGCTGGGCCTCGCCGTCTACATTCATAAGGTTCTACAACCTAGAAGTTCCCGCCTTGCAGGCCAGGTTGTTTTCGGTTTAGCCGAATCAGCTGTCTAACCAGGACACTGATTTCGCAGGCGCACAACGCCACCGAAGACTTCACCGCACTTGCAAGCCAAGTATTTTCGGTGTATTCGAGTCAGCTGTCTAAACACGGCACTGATATCGTAGACGCACAGCGCCGCCGAAGTTTTCTGGGCAGAATTGTGTAAGACCCATGTTTTTCCCACATTAGCCAGGCTCCCTCCTGCCTATGTGATGTTATATCGCGTCTAGAACGCACCTATTTGGGCGAAAGTGTGTAAGTCCCACATTTCCCACATCAGCCAGGCTCTCCCTGCCTATGTGACGTTGTATCGCGCTTAAGGGCGCATCCATTTGGGCGAAATTACGTAAGACCCACATTTCCCACATTAGCCAGGCCTCCCCCTGCCTATGTGATGTTATATCGCGTCTTAGGACGCAGCTATCTGAGGGTGGTTGTCCCCCCCCCCCCCCCTCCAGACTCTCCGAAGTCTACCGGGTGATTATGCACTGTATACCTGGACTAGCTTCCAGTGGTCGGTGTTTTCTCATCCCAGCACGCACGGCGTCTTACAAGTGGTTCCCGTAGCGTTCTACGAACGCAGTACGAGAGAACTCTCGTAAGAGAACGTACTCGGTTACTAACGTAACCTCGGTTCTCTCTAGAAGAGGGAACGAGTACTGCGTTCCCTGCCGTGCGCGCGGTTCGCTCTGGTTCGCTTCGGCGATGAAAACCAGTTGAATCAGCCTACTCGAGCTCCTTTTATAGGGGATGGCCACACCCGTTTCGGCGGGATGTGACGAGGAGCGCGCGAAGCACTCTCATTGGTCTGATGTTGCATCAGCCCTCGCTCGATAGGCTCATGCAGTTGCCGCAGAACAGCCAATGAGTGAGCGAGCCGTCTCGCCATGGCTGTGCACTGCCGCAATGCGTTTTACAAATATGAAAATTAAGGATAATTTTGCTTCAGTATTTCGTGAAAAGAGACTTTTCCCGTAGCGTTCTACGAACGCAGTACTCGTTCCCTCTTCTAGAGAGAACCGAGGTTACGTTAGTAACCGAGTACGTTTTGTTTTTTGTTTTGTTTTTTTCAGAATGTAACTATCCTCCTCTTTGTGTTTTAGTGGTTAAATTACTGTCATGTTTTGCAGTTGCTGGAGACCAGGTCCAGTGTTGTACAAACCAACACAGAAAGGGAACTGTGGAAGACTGCAACAATAGAACTGATGTCTGATGAAGATGCTATTGTTGATGGAAGGCCAGTGTGGATGCTGAGGTCTCCACCAGACAGAACCACAGAGTTATCTGCTCTCTGCCAGGCACTACAAACCAGACTAGAGGCTGACCCACGCTACATGTCACACCACCAGTGCATCATGGCAGTTTGAAAATGAATATTTACATACATTTTATATACACTTTAATTTCTATATTTCTTATTTATTGATCTCTGATATTGATTTGTATATTTGTTCCTTTTTGATGTGCATGTTGCTTATCTCCACGTTTTGTATTTTATTCCTTTACACCTTTGTTCACATTTCTTTTTCCCCATTCATTTTAATGTATGTTTATAATGTTCTTTGGAATGTTCATGTTATATTTGTTTTTGTTCCTTTACATTTTCATCCCTTCAAATATTTTTGTTCCCCCATTCCTTTTTAATGCTTGTTTATAATGCTCTTTGGAATGTTTTATTTACAATAATAAAAATGTCAGACTTTCTCATTGTTCTTTGTGTGTGTTTTTAAAATTATATTTGAATGTAATAAAATTGGGGTAAGGGGGGGTTAGTGTATACTGAGCAATATCTGCATAGCTGGCCTATAACCAATCAAATCACTGTGCGATAAGGCCTAAGGTGGGCTATGTTCTAAAAGTAACCAATCAAATCACTTTCCTGGGTTTTCAATGTGTCCTGTCCTCCAATAGTGGTCTGGGTAATGGGAGTGGTTTTAAAAGAAAAGGACCAATAGGGGGGGAAGGCCAAAAGGTGCACAAAGGTGTGAAAAATGTTCTCTTGGAAAAACCTTTGATGGGATTACTTGCCATGGCAACAAATGGCTGTAGCATGGAAGTATACGTCCACAACATACATCCGATTTGGTATCATTTCGGATGTATACGGATATATACAGACCCATGGAATTTGAGCCATCCAGTCAGTATACTCCTGGATTCTTCCGAATTTCAGCAGTGTATACAGGAGTATACTGGTCCGGATACACCTCTTTTCATGCAGTGTTACATGTTAGAGTACAGGTGGCATATACCACAAATTCATGTTGTGATGTACTGTAAATTTTGTGTTTGTCTTTGTTTTTTTTATAAATGTAAAATAATTCTGCTTCTAAGTCAGTTTAGTTGAGCTGGTGCTCCTTTGAATTAATTTCAACATCAAATACAGTTCACAAGATATTTTATATGCAAATTCCACTTTTTCCTTTAAGAATAAACTATTTCATTTCATTGAGACAAACATCGATGCTCACAATCACTTTTTAAACAAGCAATTTAATTATAAAGTTCCTAACGCACCAGACGCTCCTAAGAAAACAAAAACAAGAGTCCAGGGGGGAGGTGGAACGGTGGAGGATCAGGGGGAGGGAAGGGGTGCCAGGTCCATGGAGGGGAACAGGAACAGGGGGTGATGACTTAGCCGGCAGCCGATCAGGCCATTCTGAGAGCCGGGCCGGATCCAAACATTCAAGGGTCCAGGAAGGAGCAGATCGTGCAGACGACCAAGGCGAAACCTGCCATTCGGGAAACCAGTGTGAAGCGGGTTGTGTAGATGGCCAGGGTGGAACCTGCCATTCAGGAAACCAATGTGAGGTAGGTCTTGCAGATGGCCAGGGTGGAACCTGCCATTCAGGAAACCAATGTGAGGTAGGTCTTGCAGATGGCCAGGGTGGAACCTGCCATTCTGGAATCCAGTGTGAAGCTGGAAGCAAGGCAAGCGGCCTGGACAGAGGCGGCAGGGCAGGCAGCTTGGCTGGAGTCGGCCAGGCGAGCAGCTTAGATGGAGCCGTCAGAGCGGGCTGTTCGGGGACGACCTCCGGGATGGCAGCGGGCTGCTCGGGGACGGCCTCCGGGATGGCAGCGGGCTACTTGGGGACGGCCTCCAAGATGACAGCGGGCTGTTCGGGGACGACCTCCGGGATGACAGCGGGCAGTTCGGTACGGCCTCTGGGATGACAGCGGGCTGCTCGAGGACGACCTCCGGGATGGCAGCGGGCTGCTCGGGGACGGCCTCCGGGATGGCAGCGGGCTGCTCGGGGACGGCCTCCGGGATGGCAGCGGGCTACTTGGGGACGGCCTCCAAGATGACAGCGGGCTGTTCGGGGACGACCTCCGGGATGGCAGCGGGCTGCTCGGGGACGGCCTCCGGGATGGCAGCGGGCTGCTCGGGGACGGCCTCCGGGATGGCAGCGGGCTACTTGGGGACGGCCTCCAAGATGACAGCGGGCTGTTCGGGGACGACCTCCGGGATGACAGCGGACTGTTCGGTACGGCCTCTGGGATGACAGCGGGCTGTTCGGTACGGCCTCTGGGATGACATCGGGCTGTTCAGTACGGCCTCTGGGATGACATCGGGCTGTTCGGTACGGCCTCTGGGATACATCGGGCTGCTCGAGGACGGCCTCCGGGATGACTGCGGGCTGCTCAGTGACTGCCTCCGGGATGACAGCGGGCTCTTCGGGGACTGCCTCCGGGATGACTGCGGGCTGCTCGAGGACGGCCTCCGGGATGACAGCGGGCTGCTCGAGGACGGCCTCAGGGATGACAGCGGGCTGTTCGGTACGGCCTCTGGGATGACAGCGGGCTGTTCGGTACGGCCTCTGGGATGACAGCGGGCTGTTCAGTACGGCCTCTGGGATGACAGCGGGCTGTTCAGTACGGCCTCTGGGATGACATCGGGCTGTTCGGTACGGCCTCTGGGATTACAGCGGGCTGTTCGGGGACGACCTCCGGGATGACAGCGGGCTGTTCGGTACGGCTTCTGGGATGACAGCGGGCTGTTCAGTACGGCCTCTGGGATGACATCGGGCAGTTCGGTACGGCCTCTGGGATACAGCGGGCTGCTCAAGGACGGCCTCCGGGATGACTGCAGGCTGCTCAGTGACTGCCTCCGGGATGACAGCGGGCTGTTCGGGGACTGCCTCCGGGATGACTGCGGGCTGCTCGAGGACGGCCTCCGGGACGACAGCGGGCTGTTCGGTACGGCCTCTGGGATGACAGCGGGCTGTTCGGTACGGCCTCTGGGATGACAGCGGGCTGTTCAGTACGGCCTCTGGGATGACATCGGGCTGTTCAGTACGGCCTCTGGGATGACATCGGGCTGTTCGGTACGGCCTCTGGGATTACAGCGGGCTGTTCGGGGACTGCCTCCGGGATGACAACGGGCTGCTCGAGGACGGCCTCCAGAATGACTGCGGGCTGCTCAGTGACGGTCTCCGGGACGACAGCGGGCAGTTTGGGGAACTCGGCCATAGAGTGAGGGACGAGGAAAGCCTTCCTTCTCCTCCTCAGTTTATGATGGCGAGGCGGTGGCATAGCGAACATCTTGTCTGGAGACGTAGGCGTAGAGTCGGCCATCTTGTCTGGAGACGTAGGCGCAGTCAGCCATCTTGTCAGGAGATGCAGGCATAGAGTCAGCCATCTTGTCTGGAGATGCAAGTGTAACGTCCGCCATCTCGTCTGGATACACAGACGTAGGCGGTGTATACCACTGGATACGAAGGTGCAGGAAATGTATAAACCTCCAATAGTTCAGGTCCTCCAGCCCCTTCATCTCCCAGTCCGGCAAAGGATCATCAAGGCAATCATAAAAAAAAAATCTTTCATTGTCGTATCATTATATCCCAAGCCACTGGAGAGAGTACAAAACATCACGCCCAATTCCTTCACCGTCCGGCCCTGCTGACGTAGAGAAAATAATTTCTTTACTTTCTCCCTTCTCTCCTTCCTAGTGATAGGAAGAAGGGTACGAATACCCGTACTGCTGGATCTATTCATGATGGAGTTCTTCGGTCACGAAATGCACACAAACAGGTAAGATCCAAGTGCAGTTTATTAAGGGTAATCCGTAATTGTAATCCAGGCAGGCAAAAGGTCAAAGTCCATACAAAGCAGTCCAAAACGAGAGAAACAGAACTCCAAAGTACAAGGTGACATTATACAAGGACTCCATGACAATGACTGAACAGACTGAACTGTGTATAAATACACAGATACTAACAAGGTGAGTGGGAACAGCTGAGTGCAATGATCAATGATAAGACAGACAAGGATGATGGGAAATGCTGTTCATGAGTGGATGTAACAGTGTGGGGAAAAGACCTCTAGTGGACACCCAGGGAACACCAACCAGACACTGTGACAAAAACACAAGAGTGATCAGAAGAAAGTTGCCAAACCACCAAAACACCAAGATCCAATGAAATCAACTGATGACTTGAGCTTTGCTTTTTATTTTATTTTATTTTAAAGCCATCTTCTACTTTCTAGTTGACTGCAAGTACATTGGATTGAACAGACATGTGTCAAAAAATATTGAGTTGTGTTTCTGGAAGTGACTAAATTTAAAATGTAAATAAAGCCACATAATAAGATGATATATATATTATATAATTATATATTATATATATGGTGCAAAAAAGTATTTTAAAATCTGTTATTAAAAAGACAGATCTTCAGAAACAGAAATTATCATTGTAAATTGATATAAGTATAAGAAGTGTTTGCCAGTTATGAAAGAACACAAACATATCCTTCACTCCTCAGATCTGCTGCAGATGAAGTTGAGTTTGTCGTGTTCAGGACGGCTGATCCAGCGCTGATCTCCTCCAGACTGAACTGCTCCAGATCTCACTCCAGACCCACAGTCCTCGTCTCCTGTGCCGTTCCCTGGAGCCCAGTTCTGATAGCACACGGTCTCTCCGCTCACCCAGAACCAGAGGCCCACAGTGCAGGAGTGACGTAAACCCAACCACACCGCCTCAGTAGACGCACGTTTAACCACATTCATCACACGACGCTGCATCTCCTCTGAATGAACCGAGACCAGATCCGTATAATTCTGTCTGCAGTATCTCAGAGCTTCAGGCCACGTCAGATTCTCTTTGATCAGAATCAGTTTATCTGGACACAAAACAAACCACAAGCAAAAACTAGAGAGAGACTGATCAAAAACAACATGCAGAACAAACACTGTGGAGGAATCTGTCATGTCAGACATGTAGCGTGAACTTTAAGATATCTGGAGGTGATGGATGGATTGTGTGTGTTTGTGAGGATCTGCTCACCTTCATGACACACAAAAGGATGTTGGAGGTTGCAAGTGTCGTCATACCATTGACCCAGAGCATAGATCTTTACACAGTTTTCACTTCCTCCAACATTAGGTTCACCAGAAGCCCAGTATCTGAATGAGGAGTTACTCTGATCTGACCACTGCCATGAGTCTCTGAACAGACCGATCCAGACATCTTTAGATATGTGACTATCATTGATGAACTTCTGAACCTGTTGACTCTCATTCTGGTTCCTCACACTGACCAGATCAATGTGATTCTGTCTGCAGTAACTCTGAGCGTCTCTCCAGTTCTTCGTCTGATTGACAAAGACGAGTCCTGTGTTCGCTTTAAGAAAAAAACATGGATACCAATTCATGAATCAGTTTGTTCATTATTCTTATTCTGATTTACAGTTCATGGTTTTTAATGTGAATAAGAGCAGCGAAGCATCAGAAACAGGTGACATGCAAAGACTGTTTCTACAGCTGATGATATATTAAATATTCATGATGTTTTTGCTGATAAAACATTAAGTAACAATTGTGAATATTTTGATGATTTTCAAACTCTTTATTTCTCTATTATGGTTTGATATGATATCAGTTTACATTTTGCTGAAATATAATTCTCTGTACTCTCTAATGGCAGATTCTAAAAGTTATCAAAAACAAAAGATCAACATGCATTAATTAAAGAAAATTCCCCAATCCTATATCGGTTTGTCTTTAGAAATTAACTTCAAGTTGTCTTTGCTATATTTATGACCACATTAAACAGCAGAAGAAATTAGTATTGCATCAAAATTTTGTACAGTATATGGTGTATCTTTTTATAAGAATGTTTATATGAATGTTTATTGAGATTGTATGGAGCTGCACTTACTGTTAGATGAACTGCAGATGAAAGTCAGGCTGTAACTACATGAAGAATCATGCAATTCTCTATTTCTGATCATAGCACACTCATCTGTGCCTTCAGGTTGTCCAGATCTCCAGTTCAGATAGAGCGCAGGTTCACCTGAAGACCACTGCCATTTATAAACACTCGTCCTCTGCAGCCCAATCCAGATAGACTGAACACCTCTATCATTCACACTCTTCTTCAGCTCGCTCATGTCGTTCATGTTGTCAACGGTGGCCAGATCTGTGTATTTCTCTCTGCAGAATCTCTGAGCTTCAGTCCAGTTCTTGCCCATGTTTATAAAGTGATACTGACGCTGAACACATTCAGATACGGAGCAGAGAGCTGTGTAAAATAAAGACAATTGCACAAATAAATTATTTATAATAAACAACAACAAATGAGGGTAAATAGAAAAATAAACATCTAAACATTAAATATTTGTTATTATTATATGTGTATTTGTAAAAAAAAAAACATTGGAATAAATACAACAAAATGTGAAGGGTAAATATATAAATAAATGTGTAGGCCTACATAAATGAAGGAATTAAATATCCATTGTTATTGTTAACTAAAACTAGAGCAATCATTTTTGGTTTTTGAAATAAAGCTAAAATAATATAAAATATAAATATTATGAAAAACGTAAATTTAAAATGTTGCCTTAATTGACAACTGACTGAAAAAAAAACAAGTTTAAATTGAAGTACTGAAATTACTACAACTAAAATAAAAGTTAAATAGAAACTTAAAAATTTATGAAATACAACAGAATTACTAAACCTAAACTAGAATTAGGCAATACCTGAAAATATAAAACTAAAAGCTATTATCCAATATTAATAAATATTTTAATAGTAAAAATAATATTAATATAAAACTGAATAGATAAATGAATAAAAAATATTCATGATTATGGGAGTTGTGAAAGAGAGCGTTTGATTTAATGCTTTTCATAACAGGGTCAAACCTGATGAAACTATAAACCATAAATAAAACAACAAACACACTCACCAATGAGAAGAAGAATCAAATATAGAGTTTGGTCCATTTCTGAGGAAGAAACACATTGAAAAACTAAAATAATCTCATATTCATCTTATATTAAAACATAATCATATCAGCATAACTCGATTCACAATCATTCAGACAATATTAACATCTGAAAGTGTAATTGTGTTTGAAGAATGAACATGTTCTTACTTTAGAGGTCGTGTGTTTCTGTCCTGAGTCTGATGTTTCTGTCTGCAGATTTAAACTACGTGATTATTATATCTGCTCTCATCCCTCATTCAGCTCATCACGTCACTTGTTTATTTCTCTAAAAAACCTGTATTTCATATTTTACTTCCTCCTTATTTGTGTATTTGTCCAACTCTTTCCCCTTATTTGCATCTTGACGTCTGTGTCAGTCAATGTTAATATGGACCTTGATCAGAACATTATATACATATGAACATTCATAATTTATATTTTAACTTTAATAACTAAACAGTTTCTCTAATGTTATTGCTGAACTGTATAACTCGTGTTACATCCCTGTTCAATTTGACGTGTGTTTGTGTTTCTCTGTTTTTGGACACTTTTTATCTGTTTGTGTGTGAACTGAGCAACCCACTAATGATCTGATTGATGAGGGTTGAGTTCATTAGTGAAGACTGGTGATACTGGTTACTGAGAGCCTTTAAAAGCCCCTGTTTGAGACTCCAGTCAAAGAGAAAGAAACGTGTGTGAGATGAAGGAGTGAGTTTGACTATTGAGAGAGTATGGCTGTGTCTGAAATCACAATCTCTCTTAAAGTCGGTGCTTATTTTGAATAAGAAATTACTTCATGACCAGTAAAAAAGAATGTTCTATATAGTGTGTGTGTGTGTGTGTGTGTGTGTGTGTGTGTGTGTGTGTGTGTGTGTGTGTGTGTGTGTGTAGTATGAATGCAAACCATGCCATGTTGTCATTATCATGTGACCTACCAGCGACAGTTGCGTCGCTTCACTACCATTCATCAATCCTCTCCTGTGGCCTCATGGGATAGTAAAGTGTTCATCATATACACACTTCAGAATCTCACAGGAAGAAGCTGTAGGGTAACACTTCCACATCTCATCCGGGTACTTTTTAACAACTCTTTTATGAGTGCTGTGAATTCAGACATACTTCTACTGTCACATACTGTCTTCACCTATAGTGATGAATGGGATTTCAGATGTAGCCTTTGTGCTGAGAAGAGGGTTTGAGGGATTAAAAAAGACAGAATGAAGAGAAAGGAAAGATGTTTCCTTGTTGAGGAGGAGACACGACAGACATTCACAACAGAGACGAGATAAAGACATTAAAGTGCTCATATCATGCTTTCATTCCCCTGAAGTCCATTTCTAATGTTAGTAAAGGTTGTTGGACTCTCATTTTTTCACTGAAATAATATCATCATCTTCTGCTGCTGCTGTTTCAGAATAAACGTGTCTTTATTTCCTCCATCTAAATACTTGATTGTGATTGGCTGAAATGCGGACATTAAAATATTATTATGCGTTTTTAGAATTCATCTCTTTGTGGAAATTTTTATTTTTGTTTTGTTTCATAATCCTGCTGTTTACTTTTTTTTTTTCTTTTTTTTTTTTTTATAACACATGAACACATTTGCATGTAAACATCCTCATCACTCATTTGTTTATGTCCCCGTTTAGACGTTCAGGCTGGACAGCATTTACATTTCTGACGTGAAACAGGAGAAACAGAGAGTGTTATTGTTCTAGTCATATTTCTTTAAATTTAATTCAGGCTTATTCATTTGTAGAGATGGGTATAAATACATTGTTACGTCCCAGGTCTAGGGTCCAGGGCCCGTATTCATAAAGAATCTTAATTCAAAGAGTAGCTCCTAGTGACAAAATTCTAAGAAAATTCTAAGAAATGTGGGCGTTTACTCTTAAAATTAAAGAAAAAATCCTAGTAAAGAAAAAAGTAATTCAGAAAGATTCTTAACCCTTAAAAGAGGTCTTAAGGTCAAAATTGTTAGGACCACGGACGAGGACTTTTAAGAGGCTGTTGTGGAAATAATTCTATTCGAAAAGTGAGGAGGAAGGAGACAAATACAAAAACCTTTGAAAGGTCAAAGTATCAAGATCTTTTATTTCTTGCAAGAAATTGGCAGTTCACATACAGAGAATGTCTGTCATGAGAAGAGCAAAGCTACTTCCAGTTGGCATCATTATATACCCTTAACACATCCTGGGTCCGTTGCATCCAGTCTTGTTTACCTTAAAAGGAAACATCTTGGTTCAAGACCCCCCCTGTCTCACATAAATTTATCTAGACAGCACAATACCTACGTCTGCAAAAGTTCCTGTTTTTAAGCTACTTGGTTTTCACACATTCTGCCTATCGCTATTTTGATCGAAGCTGCTCAAATCTACGCACATGCTTTTCACACTTCAAGTACAATAGGTCACTTGAAGTGCACATTGTCTCTTTGTTACTTAGTCTTCTAACCCAGAACATTTTGTTCCCGCAAGCTTGTCTTCACTTATGCATTTCTAAAAACTTGGTTACATATCTTCAATAATGTATTTTTAGCTTATATGATTATATTTCTTTAACTCCTTCACGAGTACAAATACATGTTCAATGTTAAATGTCTTATGTCAAAACCAGTGATACACATCTAAGAGTAAAAGAACACATCTATAAGTGTTAAATGTTAATACAAGTGATACACATGAGTAAAAGGTTCACATCTATAAGTAAAGAACACATCTAAGTAAAATGAACACTTCTAATAGTAAAAACACATCTAAGAGTCAAACACATGTCTAAATGTAAAATTTCCCTTACAATCCACCCCATGTTCATTTTCAAAGAACATACACACAAAATTTGACATTTACTTCTCCATAATCATAGTAATTTACATCAAGTAAATTTTTCCCATGGCTACTTCATTTCTTAGTCAAACGCATGTTCGCTCTCATTCTCATATTCTTCAGTCTCGGGCACTGTGGCATCCGCCTCAGGTTCCCTACGTATCATTGTGACGTACTCTCCTGTAGTTATTCTAACCATCGTGGTAGACACTGTTCTAGCAGTGATTGTAGAGATACAATTTATCAAACATGGGATCATCAAAATCAAAATCAAAATCAAACATGCTATCGGCATAACAGTACTTATTACCCATTTAGTCCACCCCTGGAGGCCAGAAAACCAAGCATCCAGAGAAGATGACATTTCTGGTGGAGTGGCCACAGCCAGTTTCATGTGCTCTATTATGTCTGTTACATTTTGATAGACGTCAGGCAGATTGAAGCAACAGGAAGTCCCTAACATTTTGCACACGCCCCCTCGCTCTGACGTGAGGATGTCGAGCACGATACGATGTTGTACGACTGCCTGTCTGACGCCTCTAAGTTCATAATTCAGTTGTCCTAAAGCATCTTCAGTTTCGTTAGCTAAGCGTAATACCTGCCAGGCTAAGCCATTTATTTTTAACAAGCTAGCAGCAGTACCTGCCCCACCAAGGAAAGACCATCCGGTCATCGATATTCTACTTGTCCAAGGATTCCAAAGTTTGGTACCTTGAAACATTATCGGTATCTTTTCATCAGCTAAGCTTCTCTTTGATCTCATAGAAGTTTGCTTATAGTCGTCATTTTCTTTATTTACATAAACGTCCGTTCCTATATCTAAAAGTCCTGGATAACAGCACCCCATCCAGTTCTTAGGAAGGGAATGGAAAGCAGTTTGACCGCAGACCCATACTGTTCCAGCTGTAGTTTCTCTTAGATCATCGTCGTTACCTGGACACGCAATAAACACACCATCTGATGTTATACATTTGTTATTATGCATTGTTATCGTAGTCTTGCAATGGGATGTACCTGTCATTACTGCCCCTCTTTGGAACTCTAATTTGCATAAACATACGTCGCCTAATTGCGGTTTTACTGCCCATACATTGTCAAAGTCTTTGGTACTGTGTTCTGATGGATTCTGACACGCAACCCCCTTTCGAGACATTGATTTGTTTTCGTCAGTGTTTACTCCATTCAGTAATTTCCACATAGCACACGGAATTAATCCTTTTAATTCTCCTAGATTAGTTGATCTTAACGGATGAACCCTCCAGGTCCTATCCATTCTCAGACACCACCAACATGATTGATTAATTTCCAAAGCTTGTCGTTGAAGTAAACTTAACATACATGCTCTATTGCCCCCACATTGTATTCTGCTATGTGCAATAGTCGTGTCTTCATGATGCAAATTAAACTGTCTTTCTAATTCAGCATCTTCTTCTTCAGGTATGCTAGAATGAGTTATCAGTTCAGACAAGCTATGGGTTTCCGTTGGTGGATCTACCATTGTAATGTCTATTGGAACATAAGTGTCAGTACCTGCTGTCCACCATGCACAGAAAAATTTTCCTTCCCACTGAGCTGCACCATCATTTCCTGTTGACAGAGTGACTTTCAATTTAATTTTACGGTTTTCAGTGATTTCTTCGAATTCAATAAGACCTGAAATCATCTTTCTGATTTGACTATTAGGTGATTTATAGTCTGCTCTCGTCATTAAACCATCAAGCATAGCATCTTTATTACCCCCGTATACATCTAGCCATTCACATGGTTCTTTACAAAAATACATGGCTTTGCCCCATTTGCTCAAGCTGGTGGGATTATACCCAGGTCCTGCTGCTGAAATAGGATCACATATTATAATCAGTTTACTTTCTTTCCCCTTTGTCATTTGTACCTGTATACTACCATCCTGTGCTAGACCTATGGTCAGACTAGTTAAGAGGATAAGATTTAGTAGCATATTCCCACAATTTACAACCTTGCCAGGCAAGAAAATGTTGTTGTGAAAAAGATATGAGTCCCTTTTCTCTATCTATTGTTGGTCTCAGGGCAGGTCTGGTGGCTATTAATAGACAAGTCACTCCAATGCCCTCACCATCAAAACTCCACAAAGTTCTTGACTCAGTTCTAATGATTCCTAGAATGGCTGAATCGTCTTCAATTAAAGATTCGTCCTCCCTCCAGAGATGATAGTGTTTGAATTGGAAACTTACAGGATGACAAGCCGCACCCTTTAGTTTGTAACCTGTTAGGTACTCGTTGGCTGTATATGGAATTCTTCTTCCGTTGCAGCTACCGCATGAGCTGATGCCTGGGATTCGTCCTCCGTTGCAGCTACCGCATGAGCTGATACCTGGGATTCTTCTTCCGCTGCAGCTACCGCAGGAGCTGGCACTTTCCGACAGTGCGTCCCGTGAATCCACGGAGCCCTCTCCTCGACTTTCACTGCAGTGTGAGTTGTCAGCAAAACTTGAAATGGTCCCTGCCACCGTTTTGCTCTCCAGTGTTTCCGCCTCAGATCCTTTATCAGCACGAAATCACCTGGTCTGATGCTGTGCAGGGCTGTCTCAGCCGGTTCTGGAGCCGCTGCCTGTACCTGTTTTGAGATATCACAGAACACCTTATCCAGTTCAACACAATATTGCAACATGTCATGTTCACAAAGAGTGGTGTCAGGCAGTGGTCTAGGTTTGTGTGGTTCCCAGCCCATGTGAGGTGGACGAGCAAACAGAATCTCGAATGGTGAGAGTTGTGCTCGCCCCCTCTTTCTCATTCTCATATAAGTCAAAGCAATGGGCAGAGCCTTAGGCCATGAGAGCCCTGTCTCATCGCAAATTTTTACCAGCTTGTTTTTCAGAACCTGGTTCTGTCTCTCTACCGCTCCAGCTGATTCTGGATGATAGGAACAAAAGTGTTTCCAGGGTGTACCCAGAAACGCTTCAACTGCTGAAATTGCACTGTTCACAAAATGCGAGCCATTATCACTTGATAATCTCTCAGGAATTCCCCATCGTGGGATTATCTCCTGTAGGAGTAATTTTGCCACCCCTTGTGCATCTGCTTTTGATGTTGGTAAAACTTCAACCCATCCTGAAAAAAGATCTACAGCAACTATGCAGTATTTCTTCTTATCTGATTGTGTCAACTCAATATAATCAAGCATTACATGTGAGAATGGTCTTGGCGGCCTGGGATGCCCCGCCTGTCTCATTGCCTGACCCCTGGCCACATTGTTCGTTCCGCAAATCAGACACCTGCTGCAAAAATCTGCTGCCACTGTGGAAAAACCTTTGGTAAACCAGTTATTTTTCATAATGGAAAACATTCCTGTCTTGGAAGCGTGGTCCAAACCGTGTGTCAGTTTCGCATATGCCTGAAAGAAATGAGAAGGTAAACATGGTTTTTCATTGGGGCCCCACCACTGATTATTTTTATACACACAGCCTGCATCTCTCCATTTTCTCTTGTCATCAGCAGATGCATGCTGCTGCATAGCTTCTATGTCCCCTAGTTCCTCATCCAGCCGTGCTGCTGTGGTTATCTGAACAGGAAGCAGAGCCGCAGCCTTTGCAGCTAAATCAGCTTGTCTGTTTCCTTTAGAAACATCATCACTGCCTGAAGTATGGGCCAGACATTTGCACACTGCCACTTCTTTTGGTAACATCAAAGCATCCAATAATTGACCCACTAGCTGGTGATTCAATATTGGCTTACCATCCGCTTTCAAAAACTTTCGATGTCTCCACAACGAGCCAAAGTCATGTACAACACCAAAAGCATACCTTGAGTCAGTGTAAATTGTAACACGTTGGCCACTTGCCAATTTGCATGCTGCAGTCAGAGCAACCAATTCAGCAGCTTGTGCAGAAAAATGTGATGGCAGTGGTTGTTGTTCCAGAACCTCAGTTAATGAAACAACTGCATAACCTGCTCTGTTCTTGCCAAAAGCATCTTTGCTGGATGATCCATCCACAAAAAGAATCATATCACTGTTGGGTAAAGCCTCGTCTGTCAAGTCTGGTCTTGGACTACATATCTGTTCCAAAGCTGAAACACAACAGTGTGGTTCTCCGTCTTCCTCTGTGGGGAGCAGATTTGCGGGATTCAAAACATTACATCGTTTTACAGTAATGTTAGGCATTTCTAGCAGCACAAAATTATATCTCAGCCAGCGAGCTGCAGATAAGTGAGAAGTCTTTTGTTCTAACAAAATCAGAGACACAGCATGTGGTACAAGCAGTGTTAAATCACTGAAACCCACAAAATCTCTGGAAGCCATCACAGCTCTCTCCGCTGCCGCCACAGCTCTCAGACAAGCAGGAAGTCCCCTTGCAACTGCGTCTAACCTGGTGGAAAAGTACGCTACAGGTCTCTGTCTCCCAGCATGTTCTTGTAACAAGACAGAAGACATATAACCATCTTTTTCAGCTACTGTCTGCGTAAACTTTTTCTCTGGATTCGGAATTCCGAGGGTAGGAGAACTCTGCAAAGCTTGTTTCATTTCGCAAAAAGCCCTTTCTGCCTCTTCGGTCCATGTCAGTTTGTCAGAGGCTGCCATTTCCTGCCCGTATATTAATGCTGACAGAGGCCCTTCCTTTTCACTGTAGCTAGGAATGAATGTTCTGCAATACGAAGTCATTCCCAAAAACGACATCATTTGCTTTTTCGTGATCGGTTTAGGAATGTTTTGTATTGCAGTGACCCTTTTGTCAGATAATGACTTCCCATTTGCTGTCAACACGTGACCTAAAAAGGTAACTTTGGATTGATTTATAGCTACTTTACCTGGGTTGACCTTGTGGCCCCGTTCTGCCAAGTAGGTTAACAATGTGATTGTAGCCTGCTTACAGACCTGTTCGTTTGGACAGCAAAGTAACAAGTCATCAACATACTGCAACAGAGCCACGCCAGGTGGAAGTATCAAATCTTCTAAACTGCGTTTTAAAGCTTCGTTGAATATTGTTGGACTTTCACAAAAACCCTGACACAATCGTGTAAAGGTGTATGCTTTACCATTGAAATTAAAAGCAAACCAAAATTGTGAGTCAGGATGCACTGGAACGCTGAAAAAAGCATTCGAAATGTCAACAAGTGTGTAACACTTAGTGTCAGCCGGAATTTGAGCGAGGATCGTATAAGCGTTCGGTACGTTTGGAGCGCGAGCCTCCACGGCGTCATTAACCGCTTTAAGATCCTGGACAAATCTATATTCAACAGCTTGATTTGCGTCCCTAATTTTCTTTACCGGAAAAATGGGAGTACGGACAGGTGAGTCCGGACACTCAACAATGACCCCTTTTTCCAACAAAGAATTAAACACTGGCGTAATGCCTTCAATCGCTTCCTTTTTCAATGGATACTGCATTTTCTTTGGTCTGTAATCAGATTTAGGTTTGATTCGAACAGGCTCACAACCTGCAATCAGACCCACATCATACTTATCTTTAGCCCACAGACAACTCGGAACTCCCTCCAACCCCTCAGGGATGATAGGGAGATGCAATAAAGTCAGACCGTCAAAGTTCACTTCCTCCTCCAAGACTGTGACTGATCTCAAACCTTTCAATGTTTTATGACACGGTTGTTTAAACCATCCGGTACTTTCACTTTGGCAGATCATTCTTTGTTGATCTATTATGACCCAGTCGGTCAGTTCATGGCACTTGGCCATGAAGGGACCTGCGTCACGCCATTCAGCCTTCACTGGTTTAGCCAGTGAGATATGAGGCTGTGCATCTTCCACGTCATAAAACATTGCCTGTTTGTCAGTCAGTTTCACCCCCAAAACACACCAGTGGTTTGTCCAATACAAGTAATCTGTCTTTATATTTTCCACCTCAACATTAAACCAACGCTGCTCAAATTCATCATCAGGTTCAATGCTGACATGTGAAGTACAGTGCAGATCTGAGTCATTCATAAAATCAGATGATGACAACACTCTGTCATGAGCCTTTGTGGTCAGACACGTGTTAGAAACTTGCCATTCATAAACAAACATATGGGTTTCCTCTGCTTCTAAATGCAGCATTCTCATGTCAGCCTGAAGCCCCTTAGCAGTACAGTGAACAGAAATACCCAGTTTGCACATTAAATCTCTTCCCATCAGATTAACTGGACATGACTGAGAAATCAGGAAACGGTGCTTGAATTTTCTCTCATTAATTGAACACTCAAACGGCGTTGAGAATGGTTCAACAACCACATGACCAGTAGCACTTCTAGAAGAAGTCATTTTCCCAGAATATGAAATAGGTTGTGTTAATTCTGTTTCTTGAATAATGGAGTTACTCGCGCCTGTATCTAACAAAAATAATAATGTTTTGTCCAAAACATTTACTTCTATCAAAGGTAAGGAATCTTTAGCCCTATAGAAAACATTAGCAAGCACTTCTTCTTTGCAGAGAGCAGAGTCAGAAACGAAAGGAGAATGATACTTATCTGATGGAGAGTCAGGAAACCCGTTGCTCGCACCCCCCTCCTCTCAGTCTGCCTGCCCCGTGTTGAACGCCGCTTGCGGGCAAGTGTCACGCCAATGTCCCTTTTGTCCGCAGATAAAGCAAGTGTCCCGATCTGGACGCTGCTGGTTTTGTGTAAAATGTCTATCTTTTCCACGACCTCGTCCTCTGCCTTTTCCCCCACTACTACTTTGGTTGCGTAGATAGTGGTTTTGCTTGAGATTGTTGTTATGCAGCGCTATCAGAGCTAGAGTAAGATCTTTGTCTTGTTTGGTGATTTTGGCTGTTTTCTGCTTCTTGATGATTGTTTCGTGATGTTTTGCATGTCGTCTGATTTCAACTGTGGAGGCCAGTTGCCATCCAACACAGCTTCTTTCAATTTCTTTTGAAATTTCTCTGTCCATTCCATCCATGAACAAAGTTCTCAAATAGTCATCATAAGGATCAGACCCCATAGCTTCTGCATTCTGGCCTGTTGGTGGTGGTCTTTTTTCGATACCACCATGGCGATCAAAGCACTCTTTCAGCCGAAGAAAATATGCTTCAGTGGTTTCATCTTTCCCTTGAATGCATTGACGAACTTGGTTAATGTCCATCGTGCGTGGAAATACTTTCTGTAAAGCGTTGATGATTCCCTCGACTTTAATTTTATAGTCACCGTTTGTCTGATGGTTGTAGTCGACATGTATCATTCGGGCATCTTCTGGCCAGTGCTCAGACATTTTAGCCATCTGCACTGCTCCATATCTCAAAATCAGTAGTCTCCACAGTTCACCGAGAGTCGGTCTGAATTCTCTGCAGAAAAGAGCTAAATCAGCCCCCAGTTTTGCCCCACCTGCTTCGATGTTTGGCAGGTGTTCAGAAGCTTGCTTCAGTTCCTCTTGGGTCCATGGTCGCATCACCAGAACCGATCCATTTGGTCCCGCCACTTCGAGCATCGGTGCCTGAAAATTCTGGAGACTTTCGTCGTCATCGTCGCTTTCACTCTTTATCTCTGTCTCTGAATCATCAGTCTGATAACGTTGGTTTCGCAGGGTCTGTTGCCGCCCCATTTGCCGTCTTAACGTGGCTCTGGTCAAATCTTGATCAGCTTTTCTTTTTTGCTGCCTTCGTGAGTGCAAAGTCAATTTTCTCATGTTTGTGCTTAGCAGGTCTTCTAAGTCTTTGTTGCATTTCTGCTGCTTGGCTTCTCTGAACAGTGCACCAGAGCGCGTTGTCGATGCGTCACTTCTTCCTTCCTCTGTTGGAGTGTATTCGGGCGGCGGTGCAGTTGGTGCGCTGGCTTGCACCTCTCCCGCAACTTGAGCAACATCCCCCGGGGCAGGAAAGAGAGCAGGTGGTGGATGTCGAGCCGGATATCCCTCGTCCTCCACCGTCATTCTCGCGTAGTGACCGAAAAAGGGAGAAGAAGAGTCAGCAATAGCACTACAGTCATTTTTAAGATTCAATAGTGCTTTCTTTGAAGCCTCCTGTCTTTCCTCATCAGAGTACAATGGTGCGATAGCCCGACAGACTTGTTTTTGTTGTCTGCGTGTTGCTTCATCCAACCATTTTACTATGATTTCACCACATTTATCATATTGCTCTTTGTCCTTCTTTTTTACAATATGAGTCGCCCAATTTATTTTGGTTTGAGTCAAATGTGACACACTTAAACCCCCGTTAAACCCATATTGACTTATCAAAAACGGCACAAAAGCATGATACCAGGTTCCCATTATTTTATCCATTGCTTTATATGAGCCCTTAGAGAAATTAACCTGTTCCTCCACGCTTTTCGAATTTTCATTACCCATTGGGTTTATCTACAGTATTTATATTTGCGTATTTGAATCTTTTCTCTCACGTGGTCACCACGTTACTTTATTTACTGTGTTAATTCTTCCCCCCAGCGTGGCCACCACGCCTGCCTAAATTCGTCAATTTAGGACTTTCAAAATGCCCACACCCGTCGATGTTAGGTCTTTTCCCCAAACAAGTGCTTTCTTAAAATGTCCGAAAATTACTATCAGGCTTATTTCGAACAGCCCCTTGTTTGGACGCTTGAGAAACCCTCTTTCTCAAACTCTGGCCCTTCTGGGAAAACAATTAACACCTGGCATTTGAGACTATTACTTTCAGGCTTATTCTCAAATCCTTTTGGAAGTTACTTTCAAGCTTATTCCAAAACTCCTGACCCTTTTAGGAAAAATATTCAATACGCAAATAATTTTCTTATATCTTATTTACCACGTAAATAATTTTCTCTCACCGTCTTTTGATGACCTCGTGAGTTCAGTTCTGGGAGTACGTTCACCTCCGTTCGTCGTGATGAGTAGAACAATTCTCTCTCCTTAAACTTGAGGATTTTGAGCCGCAGAGCTGGTCTCTCGGGATGATCAATTCAATTGTCCCTCTATCACGGCGATCGGTTGGTTCACGGTTATCCCATCCTCGTCGCCATTTGTTGTGGAAATAATTCTATTCGAAAAGTGAGGAGGAAGGAGACAAATACAAAAACCTTTGAAAGGTCAAAGTATCAAGATCTTTTATTTCTTGCAAGAAATTGGCAGTTCACATACAGAGAATGTCTGTCATGAGAAGAGCAAAGCTACTTCCAGTTGGCATCATTATATACCCTTAACACATCCTGGGTCCGTTGCATCCAGTCTTGTTTACCTTAAAAGGAAACATCTTGGTTCAAGACCCCCCCTGTCTCACATAAATTTATCTAGACAGCACAATACCTACGTCTGCAAAAGTTCCTGTTTTTAAGCTACTTGGTTTTCACACATTCTGCCTATCGCTATTTTGATCGAAGCTGCTCAAATCTACGCACATGCTTTTCACACTTCAAGTACAATAGGTCACTTGAAGTGCACATTGTCTCTTTGTTACTTAGTCTTCTAACCCAGAACATTTTGTTCCCGCAAGCTTGTCTTCACTTATGCATTTCTAAAAACTTGGTTACATATCTTCAATAATGTATTTTTAGCTTATATGATTATATTTCTTTAACTCCTTCACGAGTACAAATACATGTTCAATGTTAAATGTCTTATGTCAAAACCAGTGATACACATCTAAGAGTAAAAGAACACATCTATAAGTGTTAAATGTTAATACAAGTGATACACATGAGTAAAAGGTTCACATCTATAAGTAAAGAACACATCTAAGTAAAATGAACACTTCTAATAGTAAAAACACATCTAAGAGTCAAACACATGTCTAAATGTAAAATTTCCCTTACAAGGCTTAAGAGTTTCTTTAGCAGAGGAGAAAATGGCAGAAAGACGAAGAGGGAGAAGAAATGTGTTGCAGACAATGGATGACAGTGAGTTAATAAGAGGCTATAGATTAGATATTAATATAGGGCCCGGATTTTCCTTTAAGAATGGCCTTGTGTTCATCCACTAACTGGGCTAACAGTAAACACTGTTCCTCTGTCCAGTTGGGCTTTCTCGCCCTTCTTGGTTTTGATTCCATGTTTTATACATTAAAACCAACATTCAAACCACCACTTAAATAGACATGCCAGCAATCAGTGCAACTGGAAAGAGTGAAAAATTTGTATCATTATAAGCCAATCAAATACCTTATAGGAAATGAACAGCATGGTAAATAAAAAAAAGGATTTATATACACATATATAATGTGTGTGTGAGAGAACAGTCAAATAGGAAAAATTACGCATTTAATTTCAAAGTGAAGGCTTAGAATAGACCCTATACTTAAAATCACTCTTTTTTTCCTTTTTGGACAACCAACCAATCACAGTCTTCAAAAGATTGTGTCATACATAGCAACGGGGTCAACCCCGCCTCCTCACTGAGATGAAAGTTTTTGTCTTTTCCTTACTCAGAGATGCTCTCAGATCGGTCCCGAATTGCTCTTAAGCTAAGACTCCTACGTAAAAGTTTTTAAGCTAAATTAAGAGTTTTCTGAGAGGATTCTTAGAATCTTTATGAATACGGGCCCAGGAGTATAACATAAATAAAGTCTTTACATCTGACTGCTAATTTTATTTATTAAAAAGTTGTTAAAATTGTCACTGTCAGCACATGACATCAAAAAGGAAGCATATTGACTTCAGGGTTGGGTCAAGGCCAAAATAACAAACAAAAACTGAATCTACCCTTTTCCCCAAAGAAACCGTATTACCCTCTCAAAGAAAAAGTCTAAACTAAACACAGGTACTGAACTGATGCCCTTACTAACCAAAAAAACAAGAGAAAATGAATGTTCACAACAAAGAAAATGGCACCCAACCCCTACAGCTTCTGTGTTTAAGTGATATTTACAGTATTTATAGTAACAAAACTACTATTTTCACATCAACTAGTTTAACAACAAAACTTTCCTCACATCCTAAAAGAGCATCAGCGATAAGATTTTCTGCACACTTTCTGCAGGACCACCAAAGACCTAGCCTGACAAGCCAGACACACATGGAGATGTTGGGTCTGGGAACACCATTGGTAGGACTCAATCCGAGGGCCGGGATAAACTGTTGTCTTTCAGATTCCCTCTGCACACAATAGGATAGCGCTACAACCAACCAGGGGTGCGTTTCCCGTACAACTATATAGCTCGCTGCTTAACTACCAAAGTACAATGCATCGTTGGAGAAATCAACTAGCTAGTCACGACTGTTTCCCGAAACCGTATGTCGCAAAGTATCGTTTAACCACATTGGTTTATGACGTCTCGCACGTGGTGGACTAATAACTTATTTTAATTAATCTGTCTGAGATCGAATTAACGCTAGATTTTGTCATATAAATTACAGACATGCGCACTCTTCAAAAACGGTGCTTTAAATCTCTTGACAAACTAAAAGACGTAAATTACATTTGTATGTATTCTAACTATATAACACGGGTTGTACTAAATGTCAGCTTGCTTATTTGGCTAAAGATAAGGATTTATTCAGTCTACATCTCATGTAAACTAGAAACTATGCTTCCAACCACACAAGTCTGCGATGCTGTTTGCGAACGTTTGTTGGAACGATGGTTTCAGGAAACACCAAATCGTTGAACTATGCTGATATCAACGGAACTTGTGACCATAGTTGGCTAACGATGCTTTCGGGAAACGCACCCCAGAGCGTTTTCCCACCAGGAGCTAGTTGATAGATTACACGTTTGCCGTATCCGGTCGGCAAAACTCCGAACACATCTTCCTTTTTTAAGAATGACTTCAGGTCCGTTCTTTGTTCTTTCCTCAAAGAAAAGCTTAACTCCAAGTCCTCCAGAGTCGCGGCCAAAGCCGATTCGAAAGACCCATCTTCTTTGTTTTCAAGTAACAGGGAATTCACGCGGAACCGACACAATTCTGCCATCATTATGTTAAGGCCGCCCGTCGACTCTATACACGATGTGATTGGCCTGACTAGAGTTTGGTTTGTCCAGCTCGCAAGTCAATGGAGAGTTGCTAGACGACACTGGATGCAAATTACATCTGCTGCCGCTAGGGTGCGTCTAGATTTCTAGGCTTTTAATTTTGTTTATATGTCTATGTGGTGTTTTTAATACGCTTTAAGACAAACCATGTGTAAATTCATATCTCGACACCATTTCTGAGTATTTTCTCCTTAAAACTGCAGTGAACCAAAGACAGTCTCAAAAACACGGTTTGAAATCGCTGGTGTTTCTGATGTCACAAACTACCTTGTAACCAATCAAATCAACGTGTGATCGTCAATGAGTGGATCTCTGAGCTGCTGTGAGTGAGTGGAGGCGGGGCTCATTTGCATATTCACAGAACCGTACGTACTAAATGAGGCAAGGATGTAGAGTTACTTTCAAGCTATTTTGCATTAAGAATTTTTTTCACAGGAAAAAAACAAAACATTTAAATATGTAATTTTGGTGATCAAAGAAGTTTTAAAGGGATAGTTCACCCAAAAATGAAAATTCTGTCAGTAATTACTCACCCTCATGTTGTTTCAACCCCGTAAGACCTTCGTTCATCTTCGGAACACAAATTAAAGGAGAAGTTCACTTTCAAAAAAACTTTTGCTGATAATTTACTCACCCCCATGTCATCCAAGATGTCCATGTCTTTCTTTCTTCAGTCGCAAAGAAATTAAGGTTTTTGATGAAAACATTCCAGGATTTCCCCCCATGTAATGGATTCTATTGGGACCCAAACGGTAGAAGGTCCAAATGACAGTTTAAGTGCAGCTTCAAAGGGCTTTAAACGATACCAGACGATGAATAAGGGTCTTATCTAGCGAAACGATCGGTCATTTCCAAAATAAATAAAAAAGTTTAAGTTTTATAAGCACAAACGCTCGCCTTGCTCTGTTCTGTGATGCGCGTTGAAGACGTCACGTAATACGCAATTACGTTGAAAAGGTCACGCTTAACGTGTTTACAAATGTGCGGAAGGAGGACCATATACACATTTTCAAATGTATTTGTGTCAGTTTATCGTTTAAAATGCCCATTTCGTGTGCGTATCCTGGGTGTTTTAATATTAAAAAGCCAAAAAGAACATTTTCTTCAGGACAGAAATTTTTCAAGCGTGACCTTTTCAACGTAATTGCGTATTACGTGACGTCACGAACACGCATCACAGAACAGAGCAAGGCGAACATTTGTGCTTATAAAACTTAAACTTTTTTATTTATTTTGGAAATGACCGATCGTTTCGCTAGATAAGACCCTTATTCATCGTCTGGTATCGTTTAAAGCCCTTTGAAGCTGCACTTAAACTGTCATTTGGACCTTCTACCGTTTGGGTCCCAATAGAATCCATTACATGGGGGGAAATCCTGGAATGTTTTCATCAAAAACCTTAATTTCTTTGCGACTGAAGAAAGAAAGACATGGACATCTTGGATGACATGGTGGTGAGTAAATTATCAGCAAAAGTTTTTTTGAAAGTGAACTTCTCCTTTAAGATATTTTTGATTAAATCTGAGAGCTGGATCACTCCTCCATAGGCTTCTAAGGGATTAAAACTTGCTGGCCCAGAAAATGCATTAAAGACATCGTTAATATAGTCCAAGTGACTACAGTGGCTCAATCTTAAGTTTATCAAGCGACGAGAATACTTTCTGTGCACAAAAAAAAAACAACTTTATTCCACTATTCATTTCCTTCTCTCTGGGCCTCCAGTTAGTTCATGTAGTAAAACAGCGCAGCGCTTCTGTGTTAGTAGTTATTACCCTATACCATGTGTCAAAATGATTGATGACTTCCGGTCCCGCCCACAGATAAGACATCTGGTCACCGCCCTTCCGGTTGTCCGTTGAGCTGTCCCGCCCTTTCTGGCGTGTATAGATATGGATATGGATTGTCATATCGACCGTTCGATCATGTGTTTTGACAGTTTTATCTACCGCATATGTTGTTTTTATCTACCGGTGTCTTTCCGGCATATGTTGTTATGGTTTGCCCTATCGTCCTAGCTAGTCGTAGATCATTTGGTTTTGACAGAAAGTTTTTGACCCTATTTGACCCTTTTTATCCTTAGATCATGTGGTTTTGACAGAAAGTTTGAAGACTGTGTCACACAACCATTATCTCTTGTGGACACAAGCTGGGTGTATTTTCTGTGTTTGTGTACTGGTCATTTTAGCAGTCCGTTTGACTTTACGATCTGTATTCGCTGAATCGGACATAAACACTGATATCTCTGCTACACAGACGTCCACCCTCACATTCCTGAGGTAACAGCAAAAGTGAGAAAAAAGAGAGTTGTCCCTAATCATGTTTTATATTTCACACAAATGATATACAATAATATCTTAGCAAAAATCTACTGAAACCATTTAATTCAGTTTTAGATAAACAAAAGAATAAAAAATCATATTACATAAACATTCCGTTCTTTAGGCCTATAAGTGTATAAAATAAAATAGCTATCTTGTTAATTTAACTAAAGTTGAAAACCATTCAGTTCTTTATAAAAGTATATAATGAAATGCTTATAAAATAAATATCTTATTGATCCAATTGTTTTTGATAAACAAAAGAATAAAAATCATATTACATAAAACATTCCGTTCTTTATATACATTAAAATGGTTATCTTGCTAATTTAACTAAAGTTGAAAAACATTCTGTTCTTTAAAAGTATATAAAAAAATAATAAAAAAAAAAATCTACTGAAATTTCAGTTTTAGATAAAAAATAAAATTCATCTAAGTCTGCTGACTGAAGATTTCATGAAGCACCAGACAAATGGTATGTGTGTGTGTGTGTGTGTGTGTGTGTGTGTGTGTGTGTGTACGTGTGTCTGTGACAGGTTCCGGTAAATTAGTGTGCCGTCATCTTTCTGAATTTATTTCAAAACATAATCGTAAAAGTTTAAATATGATCTTTTAAAATTAAAAGACTGTTTAAATAAAATCTTTGAAGTTTGAATACATTCATATCTTCTATTTATCTTTTAGAAGATTACTGTAGTGATTTTGTTTAACGGTGACGGGTGACCTAAAGTATAATTGTTATTAAACAATGTCTGTCTGTTCAAAAACTTTAGATTGTAGAAAAACTGTACTTTTTAGTCGTCTTAAATCTCATTTATATGAAAAGATTCAATCAGCATTTTTTTTGTCCATGCGGGGTTTCAATTTTTATGGTGGGGGCTTTCCATAGCTATAATGAATTTTGTACCGTACACCTAAACACAGAAAACTACATTTGTACATTTTCAAAATGAAATAAATAAACAAATCATTTAATATAATTTTGTGCACACACACGGTTCTAAAAAATGAACTAATCTCTATTTTAAATTAAATTATTATTAATAACATATGTTACTAAAATGTAAACAAAGTTTTAGCTAAATAAATATATAAACAAAAACACCTTACAGCCCCAGATCCTTCAGAGATAAACCACAGTGTGAACTGAAGCTTCAAGAAACAGGGTATCAGACCAGATGAGTCTCGGGGGACAATGTCACAGTAAATCTAGTCTGCTAACGCCTTTCCAGAGTACATCCAGAGTTTATACTAAATTCATTTAAAAGCATAACCTTAAAAGTTTAAATCAAATCTTTAAAGTTTTATTAAAATCATATCTTATATTTATCTTCTAAGAAGACGTATGTATTATTTTTAATAAACAACGTCTGTTCAAAAACATTAGATTGTTGAAAAACTGTGCTTGGGCATCTTAGATCTTTTGTCCATACAACATGTTGTCAAAGTTTTGTTGTTGTGTTGTTTTTAAGAAATCCGAGGACTCCACATTGCTCTTATTTAGACTAAGTTGTATCATTTGCAAAATCACTGACACGGCATAAGTAAAGTTGGTCTTGAGCGAATATTTAATTTTACTCGTCTTAATTCAAAGTAAAAGATCATATCATTTTTACTTGCATCTCCCGAACTATCCTTAATCAGTGTGGAAACACACAGGGTGAAACCCTTTTCTGAGAATATCGGTTATCTACTCAAAATATATGTAGAAGTGTAAATCTGGTGTTTAAAATCTGTCTGGTGGCCGCATGAATAGACTTTGGGGAGAGCTGATGATACTATCTATAGCAGGAAGCATGCCCTTTGACCTCCTCGATTGTGGAGGCTTTTTTGTTTGTTTGTTTGTTTTTTGTTAAAGACCCAACTACAAGTTAGTTCTCCCAAAAGAATTTCTCCCATCTAGTGGTTCTCCCATCTACTCGCTTTTTCAAATGCGTGTTGCAACTGCGGTAGCCGTAATGTGTCAAGAAGCTATGACAACATGGCTTCCAATAGCGCTTCATTGAGTTTAACGATACATGTTCTACTGTTATGGCAGCTATATAATGATTTACACAACCAAGCAATGAAAAAAGCTTGTAATTTAGACCATACCTTTGACTTACCTGTCGAGAAGAAATCAGGCAACTTCCCTTTCAAAGTCTTTCTCCTTCATTAGCTCTTTCCACATGGGGAAAAGCTATCCCGATATTTATTTACATACCGATAAATTAAGTTTTAGCTTTTAGGCGATGAGGATTCCTTCTCCTGCATAACTATGATCCAGAATTATAATGTACTGTGCAGCCTTTTCAAATTTGTCTGGGGCAGTATCAACGTCTCTCATATGGTCTAGCGGTTAGGATTCCTGGTTTTCATCCAGGTGGCCCGGGTTTCGACTCCCGGTATGGGAAGACAATTTTTTTTACATTGTCAACAAAATTCAAGTTCATCAATAATCATTTTTAGTTATCCATAGTCTTGGAGGCCTACACGAACTGCAGAAACAAGCAGAAGATATGTAAAAACTCATAAATGCTGTTTCAGTACTGAATCATTTTCACAAATACAATTATATAGAATTCAGAAAATTTCACTATGGAATATTTACTTTATCATTTAGTACATCATCATTTAAACTTTTCATCTCATAATTATGACGCATAGTCATAATTTTAATTTAAACTTTTTGTCATAATTATTACTTAATTCAGAATTACAATTTTTGTCAATTACGCCTTTTAAACGTAACACTATTTTGATGGTCCTTTTGAATGTGCTGTTGACTATAGTAGTGTTGATGATGAAACGTGTTGAGTTAGGCTAGCGCTTTTTGTCCCTCTCTGTTATTATAGTGTTTCAAGATGGCGGAACGGCACGGAAGCCTCCTTGGACTTACCCGCCCCATGTAAATAAAGATAAGAAATGTTTCGCTTACGAGGATAAGTCAGATCATTGGCAGAGGTCATTTTACACCCATGAGGACATATTTTATGAATACAGACAATGATTTTAGCTAATAAAATACCATTTTTTTCAACGAGCGAATCTACATAATTCATAGATGAAGTCATAACTTCAGGGGTCAACAGCTTAGGCCCGTTGGTTTAGGTATTTGTAAAAATCAAATACTGCCTGAAAATTGAAAAATCAGAAAAAGAAGAAAAAAACAGTGTTTTAAAATACAACTAAACCATGATAATGTTTAGTTTAGATGTTGATGACTAAGCTTCTGGCATATAGTGCAACCACGCAACAAGAAATCTAATATTGGTGTAATCTTTGCTAGGTCTCACTCACGACACACAACTTTGTAAATAAAATAAAATAAAATATAATTGTAGTCATTTTACTGTAATTTAACCATATTTTATTGATTAATATTATGGCTTCATGTTGATTTAAAGTTTTTAATTGTTATTAACTAATACCTTTATCTTTTAACATCCGGCACAAAATGAAAGAGATGTATTATTTGAAAAAAAAAAAAAAATGGAATGTTCACAATCACTATGTGTCAAAAACAGTATGCGTGTAAATAGTTGTGCTAAGTTCCACACCCTATGGACTAACTTTAAAAAACAAAACAAAAATACACATACATATATATATATATATATATATATATATATATATATATATATATATATATATATATATATATATATATATATATAACATACACAAATCATTTCTTAACTAAGCAACTGCTTCTTAAATTATCAGACACTCACCGCACTGATGTTAACATCACCATATATTGTGTTTTCTACCATGATTGTAGTAACTATTGTCCCACCATTCTTCTGGGCAATTGTTAAGTTAAGCTGATTAGGGTTCTGAATTAATGGCTGTCCCAATGATGTAGAAATATTATGCTTTCGTCATTGTGGAAGGTTGTTAGGCTGTTGAACGTCACCATCTGTTAAAAAATGAACAATTAAATACACAACCAAAAACCATGTAAACATTATAGTAAAGCTTATTGAAGATTGAGAAACATATTGATTACTAACAAAGTAAATTATACAACTTTTCCTACGTTTGATATTCTTTTTTCTGATTTTTTTCACTATGGACTTGATCCTTTTTAATGCTGTTTTCTCTCCATATTTATTCTGTAGTTCCTCTACTGTGTCTTCCAACCTCCCTGTTGTTCCTCTCCAGCTGTGTTAACCAAAGACAAACAGTTAGAAGAATAAAATGTATGTACAATAGCAAAAATAAAGTTGGTCATTAGTTGTTAGGGTTAGATACACCTGTAGACACATTCATACACCCGTCCGCCTGTTTTCATTTAGCATACACCAGAGTTCAAACATTCACTTTTTCACTTTTTATTTATTACATCGAGAAAACATGAATACGACACACTGCACTTGGATGAATACATTTATTAGATTTATTTAATAATATTACCAGTTCCATATTATCTTTATTAAAAAATAAGGCAATAAATGATTTTATTTTTTAAATTTGACTGCATTCTTTACTTTTTGATTTATGAATTATAACAGACTGATGGGAAAAACATTATTTTGCAGTTACTTTTTTAAAATTTGTTTTATTATTCAACTATCTCTTTCTTTTTGTTAGATTTTATTAGTTGTAATTTTATATATAAACATTTAACTTTTAAAATAAATGTTTTACAACAACATCACCATCTTCCGCTATATTTGGGCCTCCATGCTCATCTATTTACAGTATATGATATTGGTGAAGGGGGCCAGCATGAATATATTTTTTAGGGGGCCCCCGAATTCTCTACGGCCCCGTTCACATCGCATCGTAAGCGCATAATATCACCTGCTCAAGTACGTCTTGACGAGTTTCTTCTGTATTAAACAGCGAATCTTCTCAGTCAGATCGTCGCAAGATCTCAGGAATCCTCTCACACTGCTTGTGTTCACGCGCTCCATCGCTAACGATTCAAACTTCCATAAAGCGCGCCAAAACAGCAGCGCGGAGATGTGACGTCATGTGTCGAGCGGGGCGCTCGTAAAAAGCACATCTTTGCATTTCTTCTGAAACAACAATTTTTAACATCACTATCGCAACACTTATCGTATTGCCGGCTGGGATTGTAATGTTTTGTATGCCGTTTTCTTTACACTCACCCCGGATATCTGTTTCCTGCAGTTAGCTGTAATGTTAGTGAACTCTAGGTCTTCTCTTTGTTCATATACGACAGTATTCGCATGAATTGGCTTGATTTGATAAAATTATGTTTTAAACCATCATCTTCACTTGAGACATTTACATTATACCGTCCTAGTTTTTAAATAGCGCTAAAATGTATATTTTAACCCTTTATGCGGATATGCCGCACAAGGTTCTCTGTTCTCTGGTTCTATGTTTTTAAAAATAAAGACAAGGATACCTCTTTCTATAAGCGACCCTTAAAATCTGTGCATACAACAAAACACGTGTAGGTGTACGATGATTTATCAGAAAATTACTTTTGTTTGAAGAAAAACTTAAATCAGCTGGTGCTTGATAACTATTGAAGTTATGATGATGCGATATTTATCACGTTTTCATTTTAACTCAATACTCTATGAACTTTAACATCTTGTTGGTCAAATTAACGTAAAGCCTGCGCATCCTAGCTACTTTCTAAATGTGTGTAACAGAACTTATGGTGAACAATTTAGCCATATGTTTTAAACGTGTAATGTTTAAACAAATTTTGTTACTGGACTGAGTGAAAATAATAAACTTCTCCTTTGTTTTTATTATTTATTAAGTTAAATGCAAATGATAGGAAAACTTTAGGATAGGAAAGTACGGACAGCGCCTTTGACCAAGCCTCTACATATGGGGCACTTGCGCAGAGAAGGTGCACATTCTTTGCACACAACTAGGTGACCACAGGGGATGAAGACAATGTTCACTTCCTTATCCATGCAAACTTTGCATGTGCGCTCCTCTTGAAGTCTTTTTAACTGTTCCTCCATAGGCAAGTCTGAAAGATCTTGACTAGGGGATGCAGCTTCATTTGTCTGGGGCGTCGGGCCACACTCAAATTCCATCTCTAAAGCAGACTTCACCACAGGATTGTTCTCTTGTTCTCTCACAAATTCTCTTGAGTCGCTGTCTCCATTAGTCAATAGCTGCTCAAATAGTCTTGGCAATCTTGCTTGAATCTGATGAACAAACTCTTGGCCCTTTTCTTGCAAGAGGTATTCACATCTTGGAAACCACTTGGCATGTTCTCTCCATGGATCATCACCAGACTCCCAACATCCGAGTACACCATCGCAACAAAAGCACTTCACGTCAACATTACGACCAACATAGTAAAAACCAGCCTTAGCCAATTGTTCTGGTCGAACAGTTATTCTTGAGGGCCAGTAGACAAATGTGAGCAACCTTTCTTCACACTGTTGCATTGCCGATCCATTGGAAAGGCCGCCACCAGATAAAGGTACATTATCTGCACAGTCACCTCGAACGAAACGGCAGCTGGGGTAATGTCTCTGGTGCTCTGATACTGCACGATCTCCCGGTTCCCAGTTGCTAAGCTGGCCTCCACAACTGAAGCAAGCCACTCTGTCGCCCTGGCCAAGGTAGTAGAAACCAGCTTTGGCAAGCTCGGCCGGAGATAATGCAGCAGGAGTCCATTTCTTAAAGGTGTCAAGGCGTTCCTGTTCCCGACGCATGCCAAGACTGTGACAAGCCGGAGGGCGCTGGTGAGACATATCCATGTAACCGGGTCTCATTCTGATACTTCGGTGATGGCTGGTGTTGTACCCCTGCATAATGTCTTGTAAAACATCTATGTATCGTCGGGAATTTGTAGCCGTTAAAAATCTCCACATACGACTCTTTAACGTTCTATTAAATCGTTCTACGACGCTGGCTTTCAAATCGGTAGCGGTAGCGAAATGATTAATGTCGTACCTTTTCATTACATCTTGAAATTGTTTGTTAAAAAATTCTTTCCCCTGATCCGTCTGCAATTTCTGTGGCACACGACCCTCTTCGAGTATAGACTCGAACGCTCTAGCGACCTCGCGAGTCCACGCGTACTTGCTAAATATGTCTATGCACGTCAGTAGATATTTATTACCGTCGTTATCCTAGGTGTAGGCGATCATGTCGACTACATCGGCCTGGAACTGCGTATCGACCCCGTACACAACCATTCTATTTCGTTTGTATTTTATAGGGGCTGTTTTGTGTAATGTGTAAGCATCCTCACCAGCCAGCCATTCTGAAACCTTTTTATCGCTTAAACGGACCCCACTTTCTTTTAAGACGGCGTCCTTTAATCGTTTTTTACCCCCTAAAGAGCCGGGGTTGGAGGGTGTATAATAAGCCTTTTTCATGAGCTCCGACATGCTGCCGTTTCAACCGCTGCAAAAGAATAACGCGTACATGTGGTTTGAATCAATCTTTTATTAAAAAAGTTACAGGATACATGATATAAGTAAACATGGATAAATGATGTTAATATAACACAAGTAAAAATGGATATAATAGAAGATAGTAAAAATGATTATAATACAATATACATGGATATAATAGAAGATAGTAAAAATGATTATAATACAATATACATGGATATAATAATAATAATGTTAGTACAACAAAATCTAAGTAAAATTGAATATAATGATGTTAGTACAAAATGGTTATACCATAAAATATAATACAATTGGATATAACAATGTTACATGCATAGTCTAAGTAAAATGAAGTCAACGGTAATCTAACCAGAAAAGAAAGTCACGGCAGGCCATCATGTTACGATCTAGGATGTAATCGACATACATTTCGATAATTTTTTCAACGTTTTTAATCACTTCGACAATTTGAACAGCATCATCCTCATCATCGGAGTCATATTCTTTTGAATTCTTTACCAGCTCGGTACAGACATCCGCCACATACGTACAAGTACACAGCACATCGGTGATCCCTAGTAGGGATTGTGATTCACACATCATATCTAGAACCTGTTTTATCATTACATCAGGCGGATCGGTACCATAAGCGCATTTGTCCGTCAAATCGTCCCATGAATTAGCCAGTCCTCTTATATGTATCATATTTTTCTTGAGATTTGCCTCACGCACAGTTTCATAACACGGTGTATCAGGGTGGGATGCATCCGCAATAATCTTATTCATCAGTTCGGTCATCTGGTGTCTGTAATGGTCTTTAAACATGAATTCCATACAGCTCTTTAGGCTACAGGCAGCACCCATACTGGTGGGGTCTTGGTCACTCTCCATTCACGATCGAGAGACCTTCCCAGAGATCAACGACGTCGTGCACTATTTCCTCGCAGGGTTTGTCCAGAAGTCTCGCGCTGATTTCTTCTAGCTTAGCGGCGATGAATGGTTTGTCTTTTAATTCGTGCAGAATAGTCCCGACTGTTCCTTGAATCTCCTGAGTCCTTGCGGCACAATTATCCAAGCCTTGTGTTTTTGGGTCGGAAGTTTGCGTCAGGTTCAGGCAAACAGGACTTTCAACTTTTGTTGCAGTAGCACAGCAGTCTGTGGCTAGTAGAGCTAGATCGTGCGATGTCCTGAAATATTTATCATGACAACGACTGGGGTCCGCCTCTCGCCTCAGCATAGGTGAATTGTTCGCAACAAACATTTTGCGCAGGCTTTAGTTAATTTGACCAACAAGATGTTAAAGTTCATAGAGTATTGAGTTAAAATGAAAACGTGATAAATATCGCATCATCATAACTTCAATAGTTATCAAGCACCAGCTGATTTAAGTTTTTCTTCAAACAAAAGTAATTTTCTGATAAATCATCGTACACCTACACGTGTTTTGTTGTATGCACAGATTTTAAGGGTCGCTTATAGAAAGAGGTATCCTTGTCTTTATTTTTAAAAACATAGAACCAGAGAACAGAGAACCTTGTGCGGCATATCCGCATAAAGGGTTAAAATATACATTTTAGCGCTATTTAAAAACTAGGACGGTATAATGTAAATGTCTCAAGTGAAGATGATGGTTTAAAACATAATTTTATCAAATCAAGCCAATTCATGCGAATACTGTCGTATATGAACAAAGAGAAGACCTAGAGTTCACTAACATTACAGCTAACTGCAGGAAACAGATATCCGGGGTGAGTGTAAAGAAAACGGCATACAAAACATTACAATCCCAGCCGGCAATACGATAAGTGTTGCGATAGTGATGTTAAAAATTGTTGTTTCAGAAGAAATGCAAAGATGTGCTTTTTACGAGCGCCCCGCTCGACACATGACGTCACATCTCCGCGCTGCTGTTTTGGCGCGCTTTATGGAAGTTTGAATCGTTAGCGATGGAGCGCGTGAACACAAGCAGTGTGAGAGGATTCCTGAGATCTTGCGACGATCTGACTGAGAAGATTCGCTGTTTAATACAGAAGAAACTCGTCAAGACGTACTTGAGCAGGTGATATTATGCGCTTACGATGCGATGTGAACGGGGCCGTAGAGAATTCGGGGGCCCCCTAAAAAATATATTCATGCTGGCCCCCTTCACCAATATCATATACTGTAAATAGATGAGCATGGAGGCCCAAATATAGCGGAAGATGGTGATGTTGTTGTAAAACATTTATTTTAAAAGTTAAATGTTTATATATAAAATTACAACTAATAAAATCTAACAAAAAGAAAGAGATAGTTGAATAATAAAACAAATTTTAAAAAAGTAACTGCAAAATAATGTTTTTCCCATCAGTCTGTTATAATTCATAAATCAAAAAGTAAAGAATGCAGTCAAATTTAAAAAATAAAATCATTTATTGCCTTATTTTTTAATAAAGATAATATGGAACTGGTAATATTATTAAATAAATCTAATAAATGTATTCATCCAAGTGCAGTGTGTCGTATTCATGTTTTCTCGATGTAATAAATAAAAAGTGAAAAAGTGAATGTTTGAACTCTGGTGTATGCTAAATGAAAACAGGCGGACGGGTGTATGAATGTGTCTACAGGTGTATCTAACCCTAACAACTAATGACCAACTTTATTTTTGCTATTGTACATACATTTTATTCTTCTAACTGTTTGTCTTTGGTTAACACAGCTGGAGAGGAACAACAGGGAGGTTGGAAGACACAGTAGAGGAACTACAGAATAAATATGGAGAGAAAACAGCATTAAAAAGGATCAAGTCCATAGTGAAAAAAATCAGAAAAAAGAATATCAAACGTAGGAAAAGTTGTATAATTTACTTTGTTAGTAATCAATATGTTTCTCAATCTTCAATAAGCTTTACTATAATGTTTACATGGTTTTTGGTTGTGTATTTAATTGTTCATTTTTTAACAGATGGTGACGTTCAACAGCCTAACAACCTTCCACAATGACGAAAGCATAATATTTCTACATCATTGGGACAGCCATTAATTCAGAACCCTAATCAGCTTAACTTAACAATTGCCCAGAAGAATGGTGGGACAATAGTTACTACAATCATGGTAGAAAACACAATATATGGTGATGTTAACATCAGTGCGGTGAGTGTCTGATAATTTAAGAAGCAGTTGCTTAGTTAAGAAATGATTTGTGTATGTTATATATATATATATATATATATATATATATATATATATATATATATATATATATATATATATATATATATATATGTATGTGTATTTTTGTTTTGTTTTTTAAAGTTAGTCCATAGGGTGTGGAACTTAGCACAACTATTTACACGCATACTGTTTTTGACACATAGTGATTGTGAACATTCCATTTTTTTTTTTTTTTCAAATAATACATCTCTTTCATTTTGTGCCGGATGTTAAAAGATAAAGGTATTAGTTAATAACAATTAAAAACTTTAAATCAACATGAAGCCATAATATTAATCAATAAAATATGGTTAAATTACAGTAAAATGACTACAATTATATTTTATTTTATTTTATTTACAAAGTTGTGTGTCGTGAGTGAGACCTAGCAAAGATTACACCAATATTAGATTTCTTGTTGCGTGGTTGCACTATATGCCAGAAGCTTAGTCATCAACATCTAAACTAAACATTATCATGGTTTAGTTGTATTTTAAAACACTGTTTTTTTCTTCTTTTTCTGATTTTTCAATTTTCAGGCAGTATTTGATTTTTACAAATACCTAAACCAACGGGCCTAAGCTGTTGACCCCTGAAGTTATGACTTCATCTATGAATTATGTAGATTCGCTCGTTGAAAAAAATGGTATTTTATTAGCTAAAATCATTGTCTGTATTCATAAAATATGTCCTCATGGGTGTAAAATGACCTCTGCCAATGATCTGACTTATCCTCGTAAGCGAAACATTTCTTATCTTTATTTACATGGGGCGGGTAAGTCCAAGGAGGCTTCCGTGCCGTTCCGCCATCTTGAAACACTATAATAACAGAGAGGGACAAAAAGCGCTAGCCTAACTCAACACGTTTCATCATCAACACTACTATAGTCAACAGCACATTCAAAAGGACCATCAAAATAGTGTTACGTTTAAAAGGCGTAATTGACAAAAATTGTAATTCTGAATTAAGTAATAATTATGACAAAAAGTTTAAATTAAAATTATGACTATGCGTCATAATTATGAGATGAAAAGTTTAAATGATGATGTACTAAATGATAAAGTAAATATTCCATAGTGAAATTTTCTGAATTCTATATAATTGTATTTGTGAAAATGATTCAGTACTGAAACAGCATTTATGAGTTTTTACATATCTTCTGCTTGTTTCTGCAGTTCGTGTAGGCCTCCAAGACTATGGATAACTAAAAATGATTATTGATGAACTTGAATTTTGTTGACAATGTAAAAAAAATTGTCTTCCCATACCGGGAGTCGAAACCCGGGCCACCTGGATGAAAACCAGGAATCCTAACCGCTAGACCATATGAGAGACGTTGATACTGCCCCAGACAAATTTGAAAAGGCTGCACAGTACATTATAATTCTGGATCATAGTTATGCAGGAGAAGGAATCCTCATCGCCTAAAAGCTAAAACTTAATTTATCGGTATGTAAATAAATATCGGGATAGCTTTTCCCCATGTGGAAAGAGCTAATGAAGGAGAAAGACTTTGAAAGGGAAGTTGCCTGATTTCTTCTCGACAGGTAAGTCAAAGGTATGGTCTAAATTACAAGCTTTTTTCATTGCTTGGTTGTGTAAATCATTATATAGCTGCCATAACAGTAGAACATGTATCGTTAAACTCAATGAAGCGCTATTGGAAGCCATGTTGTCATAGCTTCTTGACACATTACGGCTACCGCAGTTGCAACACGCATTTGAAAAAGCGAGTAGATGGGAGAACCACTAGATGGGAGAAATTCTTTTGGGAGAACTAACTTGTAGTTGGGTCTTTAACAAAAAACAAACAAACAAACAAAAAAGCCTCCACAATCGAGGAGGTCAAAGGGCATGCTTCCTGCTATAGATAGTATCATCAGCTCTCCCCAAAGTCTATTCATGCGGCCACCAGACAGATTTTAAACACCAGATTTACACTTCTACATATATTTTGAGTAGATAACCGATATTCTCAGAAAAGGGTTTCACCCTGTGTGTTTCCACACTGATTAAGGATAGTTCGGGAGATGCAAGTAAAAATGATATGATCTTTTACTTTGAATTAAGACGAGTAAAATTAAATATTCGCTCAAGACCAACTTTACTTATGCCGTGTCAGTGATTTTGCAAATGATACAACTTAGTCTAAATAAGAGCAATGTGGAGTCCTCGGATTTCTTAAAAACAACACAACAACAAAACTTTGACAACATGTTGTATGGACAAAAGATCTAAGATGCCCAAGCACAGTTTTTCAACAATCTAATGTTTTTGAACAGACGTTGTTTATTAAAAATAATACATACGTCTTCTTAGAAGATAAATATAAGATATGATTTTAATAAAACTTTAAAGATTTGATTTAAACTTTTAAGGTTATGCTTTTAAATGAATTTAGTATAAACTCTGGATGTACTCTGGAAAGGCGTTAGCAGACTAGATTTACTGTGACATTGTCCCCCGAGACTCATCTGGTCTGATACCCTGTTTCTTGAAGCTTCAGTTCACACTGTGGTTTATCTCTGAAGGATCTGGGGCTGTAAGGTGTTTTTGTTTATATATTTATTTAGCTAAAACTTTGTTTACATTTTAGTAACATATGTTATTAATAATAATTTAATTTAAAATAGAGATTAGTTCATTTTTTAGAACCGTGTGTGTGCACAAAATTATATTAAATGATTTGTTTATTTATTTCATTTTGAAAATGTACAAATGTAGTTTTCTGTGTTTAGGTGTACGGTACAAAATTCATTATAGCTATGGAAAGCCCCCACCATAAAAATTGAAACCCCGCATGGACAAAAAAAATGCTGATTGAATCTTTTCATATAAATGAGATTTAAGACGACTAAAAAGTACAGTTTTTCTACAATCTAAAGTTTTTGAACAGACAGACATTGTTTAATAACAATTATACTTTAGGTCACCCGTCACCGTTAAACAAAATCACTACAGTAATCTTCTAAAAGATAAATAGAAGATATGAATGTATTCAAACTTCAAAGATTTTATTTAAACAGTCTTTTAATTTTAAAAGATCATATTTAAACTTTTACGATTATGTTTTGAAATAAATTCAGAAAGATGACGGCACACTAATTTACCGGAACCTGTCACAGACACACGTACACACACACACACACACACACACACACACACACACACACATACCATTTGTCTGGTGCTTCATGAAATCTTCAGTCAGCAGACTTAGATGAATTTTATTTTTTATCTAAAACTGAAATTTCAGTAGATTTTTTTTTTTATTATTTTTTTATATACTTTTAAAGAACAGAATGTTTTTCAACTTTAGTTAAATTAGCAAGATAACCATTTTAATGTATATAAAGAACGGAATGTTTTATGTAATATGATTTTTATTCTTTTGTTTATCAAAAACAATTGGATCAATAAGATATTTATTTTATAAGCATTTCATTATATACTTTTATAAAGAACTGAATGGTTTTCAACTTTAGTTAAATTAACAAGATAGCTATTTTATTTTATACACTTATAGGCCTAAAGAACGGAATGTTTATGTAATATGATTTTTTATTCTTTTGTTTATCTAAAACTGAATTAAATGGTTTCAGTAGATTTTTGCTAAGATATTATTGTATATCATTTGTGTGAAATATAAAACATGATTAGGGACAACTCTCTTTTTTCTCACTTTTGCTGTTACCTCAGGAATGTGAGGGTGGACGTCTGTGTAGCAGAGATATCAGTGTTTATGTCCGATTCAGCGAATACAGATCGTAAAGTCAAACGGACTGCTAAAATGACCAGTACACAAACACAGAAAATACACCCAGCTTGTGTCCACAAGAGATAATGGTTGTGTGACACAGTCTTCAAACTTTCTGTCAAAACCACATGATCTAAGGATAAAAAGGGTCAAATAGGGTCAAAAACTTTCTGTCAAAACCAAATGATCTACGACTAGCTAGGACGATAGGGCAAACCATAACAACATATGCCGGAAAGACACCGGTAGATAAAAACAACATATGCGGTAGATAAAACTGTCAAAACACATGATCGAACGGTCGATATGACAATCCATATCCATATCTATACACGCCAGAAAGGGCGGGACAGCTCAACGGACAACCGGAAGGGCGGTGACCAGATGTCTTATCTGTGGGCGGGACCGGAAGTCATCAATCATTTTGACACATGGTATAGGGTAATAACTACTTGTGTTGTACGTCACACGCATCACAGACATCACACACATCATGACCAGCGTCGGCCAATAGTGTAGCACGTCAAGTTACGTTGCGCACTACATGTTACAGTAGGGCTGCGCGATATTGAAGAAAAATGCGATATGCGATAACTCATTGAATAATGCGATATGCGATACGATAATGTTTACAAGCATGAAAACTCCTCACCTTTCGGCGAAATTCAACGTTTTAAAACCAAAATGGGTCACCTACGTGATTTGTGCAGATCCGATGAGAAAATATTTGGTGGGGGGTAGGGTCGTAAGAAAATCTTTTCAATGAAAAGACTGAAAATGAAAATCTCAAATGAAGATCGCAGAAGAGGGCAAGGCCGAGACATGCTGCTAAACAGAGAAAACGGGCCCTTGAGATTCTGGTTCAGGCGAAAAAGAAAAAATAATCTCATGCTGTGTGTTTTGTGTAAAAACTTGCCTTCACACATTAAAATGGCCCCCATATTTTATATGTTTTATGTGTTATTATATTTTCTATTTATTCTTTGTGCAGCACTTTGGTAACCTTGTTTTTTAAAATGTGCTATATATATATATAAAGTTGTTTGGATTGGATTTTTTGCTGTCGTATCCTTCTCACCTTTTTTACCCCTGACCAGTTTTCATGCCTGTGTTTAAAGTGTGTAAAATAAACTTAAATGATCTATTATATAACCTACATACGTGTTTCACATTCTTTTTGTGACAAGAAAACATCCCTCCAACTTGTGAAAGTGAACAGCAGTGTTTTACTGTAGCATAAGGAGTGTTATTTTAACATCAGTGTAAACCACAGGGTTCAGGGTTTCAGGAAGGCATACATTAGGTTTATTTAACATCAGAAACTGAATAATCAAAAGTAAAAATAAAACACGGCTTAGTTTTCACTCTATGCCTTAAATATATGCAGATTCTTATTAAAGCTATTCAGAGTTATTCAGCCAAGAGCAGTGAGTGATTTTCTCTTTGTCTTTTGTTCATGACCCCAGTTATTGCAAGTCGTTGCGATATGTATATTGTGATATATACATTTGCGATATTTCAATAATTTCGATATACTGTATTGCGCAGACCTACTACACAGTTGTGGTAAAGTTTTCTTTGGATGAGGTAAAATTTCCTCATCCAAAGCAGTAGACAACTGCTTAATTGATGTTGCAGGTAAATATGTTGTATCATCTGCATACATGACTGTCCACACACTTTAAAACAAGAGGAAGATCATTGGTCTTAAACAACTTCCTTGAGGCACACCACATTGCAACTCTTTCACATCTTCCATTATAAATACACGTTGTCCCATTAGACAGTTAACTTTTAAACCAATGTGGAGTGTGGAAGTAAATTTGTAACATTCAGTTTATCCAGCACTAATTTATAATCCAGTACATCAAAAGCTGAGCTAAAATCTAACAATACTGCTCATACGTTATTGTCATCAATCTATGCTCTCTCAATATCAATGCTGGAAATTAGAGAGCAAATTATTCTCCTTGCTCACAAACTATAATGTTTAATACTTTGCTAAGATCTGGTAGCAAACTTTGGTCGAGTATTATGACTATTAAAACCCAGTGCTGCATTTTTCTGTAGATGAATAACCTTTGCATCTTTCCAATCTAAAGGAAAAATCCCTTTTTCAATACTGATATTAAAGATGTGGCAAACTGGGCCTGCCAAACAATATTTCTCATTTTTTAAATAATTTCCAATTTCATACGTTTTAAAAATAGTTAAAAATGACACACCTGTATCAATAAAATGAATTTCACTTGATTTCCTATCCATTATTTAATTGAGTGTACTCCACTTTTTTTAACAATCATATTTACATACACTTATTTTAATTTTGTAAAACGTTCTTTTCTTTTTCATATTAATTTTAGTTACTTGATTTCTTAATTTGCAATAGACGTCCCAATCCTCCTTGTTCCCAGTTCTGTTTGCTGTACCCTTTGCCAAATCTCTCTCAAACATAGTGTTTTCAACTTCAACAATCCATGGTGCCCTAACATTATTCACTGTACATTTTTTCATATGTGCATGTTTGTCCACCTAAGGGTAACATAATCTTTCAAATGCTGACAATGCATTATCAGGATGAACTTCCTTATAAACATCAATCCAACATACATTAATTACGTCTGAACAAAATGATTCTTGACAATCTCTTATATGATATTTTATAAATTACTTTTGGTTTTCTAAGTGTTTACATGCTTGCTAAATGAAACTTAATGTCTTTTGATGCTTATGTGCTTAAAGGCCTTAACCCGTTCAGACCTGAATTATGTTTTAGGTTTCTGAAAAATATAAAAGTACATTTTCCCAGCTCATGAGGCTTCTATAAATGAGACCAAATAAAAAAAAAAAAAAAAAATGTTTTGCTTTAATTGTAATTTTTTTTGTCCATTTCAATGGACGTTACGTCAAAACAGGTGTACTTCACAAAAATGTACCAACATAAAATTAAATAATAAACATAAAAATTGTTAGTATATACTTAAAGCTTTTTCTCAAGGTCAAAAACTTTTCAACAGTATACCATTTCAACTTTAATTTTGAGGTTTTTGTTTTACAGATTGCACATTGTTTGTAATAAACTAAATATCTTAGAATCAATCAATATGGTCATGTTAGAGTCATTTTCTTTGCGAATCTTTCTTTTTTAGATCAAAAACTTGAACATTACAACATTTCAACTTTAATTGTAAGGTTTTTGCTTTATAGATCGCACATTTGTTTATTCATAACAAAATAAACCTAGGAATCAATCAACGAATTCACGTTACAGTAATTTCCTGTGTGCATCCTTGAAACAATTTCTCTGTTAGCGATTTTCTTGTATTTCTACAGTACATTACTGGCAGCACGGTTGCCATGCATGATGCATGTATTTCGATTTCCAGTAACTGTACTGTAATTCACTTTACAGTACACAAGATCAGTACGGTAAACTACCAAATAGTACTTTACTGTATTTGTACTGTATTTCGTAATTTGATCTGCTTTTGCTGTAATTAATTATACGGTGTTGTAATATCTATATTGAGAAATTACTGATAAATGTTATTATAATTTTCAAAATAATTACTAATAATGATAATATTATATCACAATAATATAATATGTAGTTATTAGGAAATATAGGCTATAGTAGGAAAAAATATGGAAATCAATGGCTATACTGTCAACTGTCTAGTTACTGACATTCTTCAAAATATCTTCTTTTGTGTTCAGCCGAATAAAGAAACTCATACAGATTTGGAACAACATGAGGATGAGTAAGTGATGACAAATATAATTTTTGGGTGTACTATACCAATAAAGGGATAGTTCACGCAAAAATTTAAATTGGCCCATGATTTACTCACCCTCAAGTCATTCTAGGTGTATATGACATCGTTCTTCTTTCAGACGAATACAATTGTAGTTATATTAAAAAATGTCCTGGCTTCCAAGCTTTATAATGGCAGTGAATGGTTGTTTCTGTTTTGAAAGTCCATAAAAGTGCATCCATCCATGATAAAAGTGCTCCATGGCTCTTGGGGGTTAATAAAGGCCTATTGAAGCGAAGCGATGCGTTCGTGTAAGAAAAAATAATTCATTTTCAAGTTACGCTTTCGATTTATGTCAAATCCTATGTTTCGTTTGGCCGGAAGCTAGTCATTTTACTTTATAAAGTTTTAAATACGGATATTTTTCTTACATCTCCATCTTCCTCATCATCACTCCACATAAAGTCAACATCTGAGATACTTCCATCAGCTATATGTTCAAGCACTTCAAGAACTATATATTCTGCATATGAAAAAGTAAAAAAAAAATGTATCGGTACTGTGATATAGATTTTTATATAAGAAATTTCAATCAGCATTACTGGACTTCAATTACTGGAATGTGATTTCAGTAACAGGCTTTTGAACCCACTGTCCATTCTAATGGACAGACACATTTGAAAAAATCCTGATTTAAAATGTGAAATTCTACAATCGATTTTTAACTTTAATTAATAAGTTCAATCTTTCTATTTTACATACAAACTATGAAATACTGACAAACATATAAAAAAATGTAAATAAAACCACAGAAAATGTTGCTTGCTTCTGTGTTTGGAGTGAAGTGCTGACATGCTTCTCTTCAAAGTAGTGTTTTTTTCTATAATTACTACATGCAAAGCTTTACTACCATTTGATTGGATGACAAGCGTCCAATCTAATGGACTGCAGGCTTTAAACTAGGTGAAATTCTCCAGAAGTAAAAAAAAGGGGGGTTGACATGTGATGTCCATTGTAATGGACGCAGGGTCTGAATGGGTTAAATGCTTGAACCCCGATAAATTCTGCTTGCAGCTTTAATTCTACATAGTTTTTGATATGCTATTTGTTTGAATCCCTCTTAGTTTGTATCTTTAACCTAACTTTGTAAGTGACCTCTGAATATTAGGCCTACTTTCTGCCCTTGGTATGTGTATTGTGCTTTGATGTTGATGTTTATTTTGTTCTATTCCTTAACCCAGTCCCAGTGGTTCTCAAACTTTTTAGAGTTGAGGCTTTAACATTCTTCTGCGTACCCACACTCTTCTGTCACACCTTTTTCAGTAAGGGACAGTATTTGCCCCCTTAAATAAGTGTATTTTTACCTTAACAAATACCTTTATAAAATTAATAATGCTTTAAATAAAAAAAATGTTCAATAGAGAAACATGCAATGATGGTAAAAACGAAATGATGCTTTTAAATATTAAATTAAACCGCCAGTAGTTGGTGAGTCACTCAGTAACGAAGCAAGTGGCTGCATTTATGAATGAATCATTGAATCATTGACTCTAATGATTCGTTCAAAGCTGCAGATTCGTTCACAAACACTGCTGTGTGCTGCAGTTCTGCTGTGGCTTTCATTGGAGCTATTATTTTGTTGTAAAAATACTGACAACTGTGTTGAAAATGAACATCACTTAATATTAATATTTCGTTTGTTGTATAAAATCAATGTCACATTTGCAATCGTGTGGATCTTCATATAATGTGATAACAGGAACTCACACTGGTTATGTCTTTGTATTGAAGAGAGTTTAAATTCTCCATGCACAGCCTGTGTCTATATTTGTTCTTATTGTATGGCATCTACAATTCCTCAATTCAAGAATATACAATTCTTATTGTATGGCATCTACGCTAATTTAAGTTTGTGTAGAGAGAATGGTGTTGTCTTAGCGACCCCTAATTTAACCCTTTCATGCATGAATTATGATAACCTCAGTCAGGATTTTTTTTCCTATGTGTTTTATTGCTCTTAGGGCATGAAAAACAAGAATTGATTTTTATTTTATTTTTTTACAAATTTTTCAAAGAGATCTTCAGATGTCCACTTGAGTGGACAGCATGCGGTTGGTTTAAACTGAAGATATACTGTATTAAATATAAGACAATAATCAAACAGATAAAGTATGTGAATTTAACAAACTAATCAATGCAATTATATCAAATAATGTGAAAACTATAAAATATATACAAAAAATATAAATGCAAAATATTGCAATGGCTTCATACAACTTCATACAAGTTGCGTTTTTTCAATCTCATCTGAAATGATCAGTGTTGGATGTAATGCATTACAAGTAACATGCATAACACATTCAGATTACTTTTTTGATGTTACAAGTAAAGTAATGTGTTACAAGTAACATGCATTACCTAATCAGATTACTTTTTGATCTAACAAGTAATTAACTACAAGTAATGTGCATTACCTAATCAGATTACTTTTTGATGTAACGAGTAAAGAAACGCATTACAAGTAACATGCATTACGTAATCAGATTACTTTTTGATGTTATGAGTAAAAAAATGCATTACAATAACGCACATTACATAATCAGATTACTTTTTGATGTTATGAGAAAGGAAACGCATTACAAGTAACATGCATTATGTAATCAGATTACTTTTTGATGTTATGAGTAAAGAATTGCATTAAAAGTAACATGCATTACGTAATCAGATTACTTTTTGATGTTATTAGTAAAAAAACGCATTACAATAACATGCATTATAAAATCAGATTAATTTTTGATCTAACAAGTAAAGTAATGCATTACAAGTGTCATACATTATGTAATCACATGACTTTTTTCGATGTCAATGAAAATTACATTCTAATAATACAAATACATTTATTTACAGTAGAAAAAGTCAATGCATATTAAGTTTTTAAGTTTTAAATTTCAAAAATATATTCACATTATAATTATGAATTGTAGCTGAAATATAGCCATTGCATGCATGACGTCCACTACAGTGGACATGTGATTAATCAGAGTTTTCTCTCAATCTAAAATCAAAACTTAGAAAATTTTACTGTGATATGACTCATTAGATATTGCTTTATGCTGCAATATTTTTTTTACCTACAAGAGTCTCCTAGGATAGAAGGAATGGGTGGATATTCTGGAGCAACTTGGCATGTCTGACTGACCCTTGGCCATCTTGGTTTGGAGGGGGAAAAAATCGAAACACAAAGGCTTGCCACTTGGTTGCAATTTATAGGATGATGCACCAGGGTCCAATGAAGAGATTGATGTGCAACTTTGCCATAAAAACCCGTGCAAATTCAAGAAAATGCTTTTTTAATAGCTGTCCACTGTAGTGACCATTATGCGTGAAAGGGTTAATAACAAATGATCGTTGCGACGGAAGCAAATCAATCAAAACTAACTTTAGCTGGAAAATAACTTTATTAAAGAACCGCTATAAAGCCAAAACAATCTCTGTTACCTTAAATTATAGGTTTATCTCTGTAAAGCTGCTTTAAAACAATCTACATTGTTAAAAGTGCTATATAAATGAAGATGACTTGACTTGACTTCTTCATGCTAGTAAGTGCTAAATCCCTACTTTTACAAAGGTAACGTACATTGTCAAGAACGGCAGTAGGCTATAGTGCGATTTGCGATTCACGATTTGCCAAAATCTGGCACTCATGAACTGATGCCAAATATCGCGATGTGTTCAGAATGAGACTTCAGCGTGATTTCCTACTGATAAAATACGTGTCTGTTGTTGACGCCACAGGTTTCCCATTGAAAGCAATGGAGTTCCCAATTCGTCTATAGAGTGACGCCGGGGGCGCTTGACCATGCTTCAGTGTTTGACACTTTGGGAGTGAGTGAGAATGGGTTGAAAACCATGATATTTATGTTTTTTTTGTTTTTTAACCACCACGAGTGTGGAGCGTCCACTTGGATAAAGCAACAAAAGCCCCAGAACAACGGTGCCAGTGTCTCACCACACACCCAAGGCCGGACTTACCATTGGGCTTGACTGGGCTCAAGCCCATGGGCCCCGCCCAATAGGGGGCCCCGCCCGTTTACGTTAGATTTTTTCAATAATATGTCAGTCATTTAATTTTTCATTTAAAGTTTGTTGATTGGTCTAGCATTGTTACCTGGTCCTGCCCTGCAATGAAAAATGTAATTTAATTAGCTAAATTAAATGTCAGTCATCTTGAGGTTTGCTGATTGGTTATTGGCAGTTACGCAGTGCCTCGTTTACTGCCGTTGAAAAAACCTGACAGTGACAGTGATGTAATGGCGGACAAACGGTATCAGAGTGGCGCGCTTAAAAGAAAATTAAAGAATGAAAGACAGCAACGCAAAAAGGAAGTTATCAGTAAAATGAAAAGGATTACTGGATTTTTTACACCCGTGACACCACAGCTTGACGTGCAAGCAGAGAATCCAGAGGACAACAACCCAAACCCGCTGGAAGAAACGGTTGGAGACAATTTGAATTCACGAGCAGGGGAGCCCATCAATGAATCATCATCTCTTCAGTCAGAAACAGCGACCGAACAATGTCCAACTACAGATTCATTATCCACTGATCCTGCTCGCTTGGGTTAAATTGATGAAAGCGTGCGTGCTTATTGGGCGCGAAAAGGTCCGGAGTCCGTTCAAAATAAGGATGCTAATGTCAAGGCTTCTGAACGCCACTACAAACATCAGAAGAGACTGTTTTCTAAAACTCATTTCAAACGCAAGCATTTGAATGGTGAGTACTTGCCCAGAGAATGGTTGCTCTACTCACCATCCACCGGTTGTGTGTTTTGTTTTGCTTGCCGCCTTTTTGGCGAGGGTGACGGTCAATCCCTTTTTGAGTCTGGCTATAATGACTGGAAACATGCTACCAGACGCATTGCCGAGCACGAGAATAGTGACAGTCATAGAAAGGCTATGTTTAATTACATCAACAGAGCAGCAGTTGACGGAGTTATAGATTCTCAACTTAAAAAGCAGTTCGAGTCGCAATGCAATTATTGGAGTGAAGTTTTGCAAAGAGTGGTTGCAGTTGTAAAATTTCTGTCAGAGCGGGGATTGGCTTTCCGAGGCTCCAGTGAAATATTTGGTCGAGCTGACAATGGGAATTACATGGGAATCCTGGAACTGATCAGTGAATTCGACCCATTCTTGAAATCACACATACAGATATATGGCAATGCTGGGGTAGGAACCCCCTCATATCTCTCATCAAAAACATGTGACGAATTTATCGAGCTAATGAGCAATAGAGTGCTTTCTGAAATCATTGCTGAAGTGAAAGTGACAAAGTACTTTTCCATTTGCATTGATTCAACTCCCGACATGACGCACATTGATCAGCTTACATTTATTATAAGGTATGTTTCACCCGAGGGCCTCGTAGAAGAGCGATTCTTAAAATTTCTCCCTATATCTAGCCACACAGGGAAGGCACTCTGTGATGCAGTGCTCACAGTTTTACATGAGATGGACATAGATATTAGTAACTGCCGTGGACAGTGCTATGATAATGCCGCAAACATGGCAGGAGTGTACAACGGGCTGCAAGCTCACATCAAAGACATTAATCCACTAGTAGAGTGGGTGCCGTGCGCCGCGCACACGCTTAATCTGGCTGGAGTTAATAGCGTAAACTGCTGCACAGAGACCGCCGATTTTTTTAACTTCATTCAGACTTTGTTCAACTTCTGCTCGAAATCCACAGCTAGATGGAAGGTGGTAACTGCAGGTTTGCAGCCTAATGAAAACCACCGCATTGAGACTCTAAAATCTCTCTCTGACACCAGGTGGGCTGTGCATGCACAGGCCACCAAGGCACTGTGCAGAAATTATGCCAATATTCAAGAGTCACTGATGAACATTGCAGAAGACAGCAAACAGAACCCGACAACACAAAATGATGCTTGGTCACTGCATAAAAAAATGAACAGGCTTGAGACTGCTTTTCTTTGCACTATGTGGAATTATGTTCTCCAACGCTTTCATGGGACAAGTGTTGCACTTCAAGCTGTAGATCTGGACCTGTGCAATGCTGTTGATTTGGTGAGGTCACTGCGGGAATATATTGTTGGTTTGAGAGATGAATTTGATTTGTTTGAAGACCAAGCAAAAGCGATGTCTCCCACCGTTTCAGAAACATACAAACAAGACACACAAAGACAAAGAAAACGCAAGACTCATGTGGGTGAGTCTGCAACACCTTAGGTTCACTTATCAGGAAGAGAACGGTTCTCATCTGGTGTGTTTCTAGTTGTGATGGATAGGCTGCTGGCTGAACTTGATCGCCGTTTTCAGTCCTATAATGACCTCAACAGCACTTTTGTTTTCCTGAACAACATATCTACCCTCTCTGCAGAACATCTTCATAAAAAAGCAGCAGATCTACAGAAGAGATACCACACTGACCTGGAAAACGAATTTTGCGAAGAAATCATCCAGTTCAAAGAATTCATCTGCCATGATGAGCCATCGTCTGCTAGGGAACTTCTTTTGTGCATTAAAGAAAGAAAACTACAGACCATCTTCCCAAGCGTGGATGTCGCTCTCAGACTTTACCTGACATTACCAGTCACAAATGCAAGTGGGGAGCGCAGTTTCTCCAAACTGAAACTAGTAAAAAATAGACTAAGATCCACAATTGTCCAGCAGAAATTAAATCATCTCACTCTGATGTCAATTGAGAGTGACCTTCTACGTAAGGTGGATTTTACTGAATTGATCAAAGACTTTGCTGCAAAGAAATCCAGAAGATGCAACTTCTAAATAGTACTATGTTAATATCTTTAAAATGAGATGTCATACATGAAGTCATAACCTGATTACCTTTCTCTCTCTTTCTCTACCTTGCCTGTTGTTGTTTTAAATGATCAGCCTCTGGATTCTGTTGTTGATGTCTTGCTTTCTTAAGATATGATAGTGTACTATTTTTATTTTATTTTATTGACTGTACATTTCTAATTTGTGTGCATAGTTTAGATTTTTCACTACAACACTTACGTACTGCACACACACACAATTTATCTTGCACTTTGTTCAATGAGTTATTTTGCTATATTCTTGCAATTGAAGGCACTTCCTATATTATAATTGCTATCTTATATTAGCCTATACCACTAAATTTGAACAAAGTTAGGCATGTTCTATGAAGTTCTATTTATGTATTTTTGCTAGAGTACTAAATTACATCTAATGATCTTTAAAATGCCATGGTAATGAGAAAATGCTTATTTAATTTTGTTATATATTATTCTCTAAGATTGTAATTTATGTGATGTAGTAGACATACTGTAGGTCAAAGTCAGCCTAACACTTCCTATATGTATACTGGAGATGTATATAATCTATACAATATGTCAGCACTTACCAAGAACAGTTTTTTTTAAAGATTTATACACTCATAGATTTAGCTATTTATATGTAATACAAATGATTTGTTATGATTGCAACCTTACAAGGTATTTGTTTGTTTTTCAATATGTTTTCCAGGTAAATAAGTGTTTTATTCTCATTCTGACCAAGACATTTATGCATTGCAATAAACACATGATCACTTTGAACTTTTTTAATAAATTATTTATTTATTAGAAAAACTTTTTCAAGCTTCAATCAGTGGTCATATAAATAAATTATAACGGTTTTTTTTTTAACATGTAACACTGTATACTGTACTAGTCACCTTTTGAAAGTAGCTTTGCACTTCAAATAACGATTGGATCGATTATATTGTTATGCCACCAGATGGCGACAAATGACTTTAAAAAAAACATTTGTCATTGAATCGTTCATTCAGGAGATTTGTTCAAAAATGCTGATTCATCTATGAAACAAGTGAATTTGATTGAGGAATTGAATCATTCATTCAAACCCAAGTTTTTTTTAAATAAATAATTCAGATTAATTAAACATTTTTATAGACTTAAGCAATTAACATAAATTATGTTATTTTGTTTAGTTGTTTGTTCAGAATCGTGATCTCTATTTTTATTCTCAGTTTATCCAGAATTGTGTAGCTCTAATACATAGCTTGTGTATGTATCATTTTGTTCTATTTAAAGTAATGTATAGAAGGTAGGGCCCGAAAGTGACTCAAGCCCAGGGGCCCCCACCACCCTAAGTCCTGCCCTGCACACACCAGTCTTTTTTTTTCATTGTCATCATTCTTGAGGTTTGTATGATGAGTGTTTATGTCTAAGTGTGTCTCAATTTTTACGCAAAAGATGTTGTAGAATTTTTTAGAAGATTTCACACAGATCTCTTTATGTTAATGCATTACAGTGATCTTTCACAACAGAAGAAGTTTTTTATAAAAAAAAACAAAAACATATTAATTAATTTTAATTAATTTTCAGTCATGAAACTACAGAAAAAGCAGTTTTTACAACTTTGGTTTTATGTGTTCATTGTTTTGCTGTAAATATTTCCTTTTCACAAAGTTTGCTGACTTTACTTCACGAGTTCACACTTACATACAATTAGAGGGAGTAAAGTTTAATGCGTATTTGGCGTGCTGTCCGGGGGAGTTCGGCCCGAACCCAGAGTACTCAGAGTATGTAAATGGTTAGGACTAGAAGTGTGGAGAAGGGGTGATGGAGGCATGCTGCTAATCTGTCAATGAACAGAGGTGAGACTGCTGAATACATAGCGGTTTTAGGCACGGGCGAACCGGGAAATCGCCCGGGGCGGCATTTTTGGGGGGGCGGCGCTGCCGGCACGAGCAGAAAAAAATAAATAAATAAATAAATCTGCGTCGCGAAGCTGTTTTCTATTATCTATCATTTCACTGTGTGGGGAATTGGCAAATTTGCGCCCTCTGCAGCTGCAGGCGCCCCTGCTTGCTGAGAAGATGCTGTGCACAGAAGCTGTTTGTTTGAGAAGGGGAAAGGGGCGCGGAGGCGCGGGCGCGGATGACAGTTCACCTCTGGGTCTCTCCCAAATGGAACGGACAAGGGGGGGAAACGGGGGATCCATATAGTTATTTAAGTCAGTCACACCTCGACTTTCTTCCAAATAACGCACATTTCATTCAGAATATTATAAATACAGGCCTCTATATTTCCTGCACATTTTTGTTTTTCTGAATTGTCTGAATGGCTAATAAAAATAGGTAATACAAAACGATTACTTGGTCACCACCACCAAGGTGAATTGGTTTAGTCTTGACTTCTGGTCGTGACTCGTCGTGAGTGACAGTTATGGGGGGATCAGGGGAAATCTGTTGATTGTCGATGTCAAGTGCCAAATAAGAGATGGACAAGAAAGGTCAAAGCCATCAGGTGCCCAATTAAGAAACGAGCGAAAGATAAAGGTATGCAACTATGTTTTCTCTGTATGATTACGGTATCCATGTCATGAATGAAGGGGCAATATTAATTGGTGGGTATAAATCTTATTTGTTAGCCTTTTTGCTATGATTCTTATGATTGCTATGGGGGGAGGATTGGGGGGGCGCTTGAAGGGGGTCTCGCCCAGGGTGTAATTCAATGTAGAACCGCCACTGGCTGAATATATATATATATATATATATATATATATATATATATATATATATATATATATATATATATATATATACACACACCTCTTATCGATGATTGCTGAGAGCTCTCCACTCGTGTTAATTATCTGAACGTGCTCCTCCTGAACTTTGTTAATAAAACATCATATGTTAGAGTACATGTGGCATACCACAAATTCATGTTGAGATGTACAGTTCACAAGATATTTTATATTCAACTTCCACTTTTTCCTTTAATAATAAACTATATTTAATTTCATTGAGACAAACATCAATGCTCACAATCACTTTTTAAACAAGTAATTTTTAATTACATGACTAGTGCAAAACACAGGAATGATCAGAAGAAAGTTGCCAAACCAGCAAAACACCAAGATCCCATGAAATCAACTGATGTGTTTTTTGTTTTTTAAAGCCATCTTCTACTTTCTAGTTGACTGCAAGTACATTGGATTGAACAGACTGTGTCAAAAATATTGAGTTGTGTTTCTGGAAGTGACTAAATTTAAAATGTAAATAAAGCCACATATTAAAATTTATTTTGATTTCATGGGGTCTTTAAAACATATATATATATATATATATATATATATATATATATATATATATATATATATATATATATATATATATATATATATGGTGCACAAAATTATTTCAAAATCTGATATTAAAAAGACTCATACAATAATCTTCAGTAACAGAAATTATCATTGTACACTGATATAAGAACTGATAAAAACAGAACAAGAAGTGTTTGCCAGTTATGAAAGAACACAAACATATCCTTCACTCCTCAGATCTGCTGCAGATGAAGTTGAGTTTGTCGTGTTCAGGACGGCTGATCCAGCGCCGATCTCCTCCAGACTGAACTGCTCCAGATCTCACTGCAGACCCACAGTTCTCCTCTCCTGTGCCGTTCCCTGGAGCCCAGTTCTGATAGCACACGGTCTCTCCGCTCACCCAGAACCAGAGGCCCACAGTGCAGGAGTGACGTAAACCCAACCACACCGCCTCAGTAGACGCACGTTTAACCACATTCATCACACGACGCTGCATCTCTTCTGACTGAACCGAGACCAGATCCGTATAATTCTGTCTGCAGTATCTCAGAGCTTCAGGCCACGTCAGATTCTCTTTGATCAGAATCAGTTTATCTGGACACAAAACAAACCACAAGCAAAAATTAGAGAGAGACTGATCAAAAACAACATGCAGAACAAACACTGTGGAGGAATCTGTCATGTCAGACATGTAGCGTGAACTTTAAGATATCTGGAGGTGATGGATGGATTGTGTGTGTTTGTGAGGATCTGCTCACCTTCATGACACACAAAAGGGTATTGGAGGTTGCAAGTGTCGTCATACCATTTACCCAGAGCGTAGATCTTTACACAGATTTCATTTCCTCCATCATTAGGTTCACCAGAATGCCAGTCTCTGAATGAGGAGTTACTCTGATCTGACCACTGCCATTTATAAACACTCGTCCTCTGCAGCCCAATCCAGATAGACTGAACACCTCTATCATTCACACTCTTCTTCAGCTCGTTCATGTCGGTCATGTTGTCAACGGTGGCCAGATCTGTGTAATTCTCTCTGCAGAATCTCTGAGCTTCAGTCCAGTTCTTGCCCACGTTTATAAAGTGATACTGACGCTGAACACATTCAGATACGGAGCAGAGAGCTGTGAAAGAGAGCGTTTGATTTAATGCTTTTCATAACAGGGTCAAACCTGATGAAACTATAAACCATAAATAATACAACAAACACACTCACCAATGAGAAGAAGAATCAAATAAAGAGTTTGGTCCATTTCTGAGGAAGAAACATTGAAAAACTCAAAAAATCTTATTCATCTTCAAAGTAAAACATGATCATTTTATCAGCATAACTTGATTCACAATCATTGAGACAATATTAACATCTGAAAGTCTAATTGTGTTTGAAGAATGAACATGTTCTTACTTTAGAGGTCGTGTGTTTCTGTCCTGAGTCTGATGTTTCTGTCTGCAGATTTAAACTACGTGATTATTATATCTGCTCTCATCCCTCATTCAGCTCATCACGTCATTTGTTTATTTCTCTGAAAACCCCCATTTCATATTTTACTTCCTCCTTATTTGTGTATTTGTCCAACTCTTTCCCCTTATTTGCATCTTGATGCCTGTCAGTCTGTGTCAGTCTATGTTTATATGGACCTTGATCAGAACATTATATACATATGAACATTCATAATTTACATTTGAACATTAATAACTAAACAGTTTCTCTAATGTTATTGCTGGACTGTATAACTCGTGTTACATCCCTGTTCAATTTGATTTGTGTTTTTGGTCACTTTTTATCTGTTTGTGTGTGAACTGAACAACCCACTAATGATCTGATTGATGAGGGTTGAGTTCATTAGTGAAGACTGGTGATACTGGTTACTGAGAGCCTTTAAAAACCCCTGTTTGAGACTCCAGTCAAAGAGAAAGAAACGTGTGTGAGATGAAGGAGTGAGTTTGACTATTGAGAGAGTTTGTCTGTGTCTGAAATCACAATCTCTCTTAAAGTCGGTGCTTATTTTGAATAAGAAATTACTTCATGACCAGTAAAAGAATGTTCTATATAGTGTGTGTGTGTGTGTGTGTGTGTGTGTGTGTGTGTGTGTAGTATGAATGTAATGCAGACGTACTACATTCGCCATGGTGTCATTATCATGTGACCTACCAGCGTCAGTTGCGTCGCTTCACTACCATTCATCAATCCTCTCCTGTGGCCTCATGGGATAGTAAAGTGTCCATCATATACACACTTCAGAATCTCACAGGAAGAAGTAGATCATCCGGGTACTTTTTAACAACTCTTTTATGAGTGCTGTGAATTCAGACATACTTCTACTGTCACATACTGTCTTCACCGACTATATAGTGATGAATGGGATTTCAGATGTAGCCTTTGTGTTGAGAAGAGGGTTTGAGGGATTAAAAAAGACAAAATGAAGAGAAAGGAAAGATGTTTCCTTGAGGAGGAGGAGACACGACAGACATTCACAACAGAGACGAGATAAAGACATTAAAGTGCTCATATCATGCTTTCATTCCCCTAAAGTCCATTTCTAATGTTAGTAAAGGTTGTTGGACTCTCATTATCTCACTGAAATAATATCATCATCTTCTGCTGCTGCTGTTTCAGAATAAACGTGTCTTTATTTCCTCCGTCTAAATACTTGATTGTGATTGGCTGGAATGAGGACATTAAAACATTGTTATGCATTTTTAGAATTCATCTCTTTGTGAAATTTTTTATTTTGTTTTGTCTTATAATCCTGCTGTTTACTGTCTGTTTTTTGTTTTTTTTTGTTTTTTTATAACACATGAACACATTTGCATGTAAACATCCTCATCACTCATTTGTTTATGTCCCTGTTTAGACGTTCAGGCTGGACAACATTTACATTTCTGACGTGAAACAGGAGAAACAGAGAGTGTTATTGTTCTAGTCATATTTCATTAAATTTAATTCAGGCTTATTCATTTGCAGAGATGGGTATAAATACATTGTTACGTCCCAGAGGTCTAGAGTCCAGGAGTATAACATAAATAAAAGTCTTTACATCTGACTGCTAATTTTATTTATTAAAAAGTTGTTAAAATGGTCACTGTCAGCACATGACATCAAAAAGGAAGCATATTGACTTCAGGGTTGGGTCAAGGCCAAAATAACAAACAATGAATCTACCCTTTTCCCCAAAGAAAACGTATTACCCTCTCAAAGAAAAAGTCTAAACTAAACACAGGTACTGAACTGACTCCCTTACTAACCAAAAACAACATACATAAAAAAACAAGAGAAAATGAATATTCACAACAAAGAAAATGGCACCCAACCCCTACAGCTTCTGTGTTTAAGTGATATTTACAGTATTTATAGTAACAAAACTACTATTTTCACAAGTAGTTTAACAACAAACCTCTTCTCACATCCTAAAAGAGCATCAGTGATAAGATTTTCTGCACCCTTCTTGTGGCGTATGTCAATGTTAAAACCCTGGACCACCAAAGACCTAGCCTGACAAGCCAGACACACATCGAGATGTCTGGGAACACACCATTGGCAGGACTCAATCCGAGGAGCGGGATAAACGGTTGTCTTTCAGATTCCCTCTGCACACAATAGGATAGCGCTACAACCAACCAGAGCGTTTTCCCACCAGGAGCTAGTTGATAGATTAAACGTTTGCCGTATCCAGTCGGCAAAACTCCGAACACATCTTCCTTTTTTAAGAATGACTTCAGTGCCGTTCTTTGCTCTTTCCTCAAAGAAAAGCTTAACTCCAAGTCCTCCAGAGTCGCGGCCAAAGCCGATTCGAAAGAAACAAGTAACAGGGAATTCAGGCAGAACCGACACAACTCTGCCGTCATTATGTTAAGCCTGCCCGTCGACTCTATACACGATGTGATTGGCCTGACTAGAGTTTGGTTTTTCCAGCTCGCAAGCCAACGGAGAGTTGCTAGACGACACTGGCTGAAAATGACATTTGCTGCCGATAGGGTGCGTCTAGATTTCTAGGCTACCAAAGACCTGGGACGTAACATAAATTGGGGGCTCGTCCAGGATCTTTGGTGGTCCAGGGTTTTAAAAATATAGATTTAAAATGAAAATACCTCAGTTGAAATGTATCAAAATAAAATACCAAATACTGCGAAAAAAATATATATATTTAAATACAAATACATTTTGTATTTTGAAAATACAGAAATTACATGTGAATTTAAGTATCCCTAGGCTGAAATCTGTCTGGACCCATTCTGAATGCAAAGAACATTTTAGTGAGTACAACCTCATAGAAACTTTTGTTTTCATTTCACCTACCTCTCCCTCCATCATTTCAAAAACACCGAGTTTAAGGTGTGTGCCACTAGTGTGTGCCACTTCTATACTTATTTCTGACCAGGTTACACTGAGGCCTATCACTTGTGGTGAGCACTACTAAATAAATCACATGTAAAACTGTGGGAACTTTTCCTGCAGTCCTGAAATCTATGATTCAAAACAGAAAGATATACGAAGCTTACAGACGCAAACAAACTCAACAGCAGCAGCCACAGATCATTTATGTAGCTGAATATTTTACTGTTTAGATTTGATTATTTTATTTTATTTTAATTGTCAGCGTTGTTGAGGTTTGCATGATGAGTGTTCATGTCTAAGTGTGTCTCCATTTTTTTACACAAAAGATGTTGTAGCATTTTTAGAAGATTTCACACAGATCTCTTCATGTTAATGCATTACAGTGATCTTTCACAACAGCAGAAGTTTTTTATCTAAAAAAAAATCATATGCATTAATGCTTTATTTTCATAATTAAGTCAGTAATGAAACTACAGAAAAAGCAGTTTTTTACAACTTTGGTTTCACGTGTTCATTGTCTTGCTGTAAATATTTCCTTTACACAAAATTTGCTGACTTCACTGTAAAAATAAAAGGTGCCTGGAGGAACCTTTTGGGGTTCTTCACTTTGCCACACCGGCGGAACCGTCTGTAGATCCTCTAGGCACCCTTTAAAAAGGGCTGGTTCTCTGAGGAACCACACAAGTTTCCTGAGGAACTCTTATATGAGGCACTGTGTGGAACCACTTTGGGTGCCTCCAGGAACCATTTTTTTTTTTTTTTAAATATTTAATTTCATGTTGTTACTATGGTTACCTTTGACTTCTATTATAATAAACAAATTGAGCCAAATACAAAATAAGAATTGTTTATTACATATTTGATATTCATTTTTATACATACACTTCCATGCACATGGGAAAAAAATCTAACTATAGATTAATATCAATGAATACACAAAAAAATAGTATAATACATAAGCAACATGAATAATCAACCATGTATATGCAATAGGCTATACAAGAAATGACATTTCAACAAAATGTATGGAAACACATATGTTCCATGAAATAAATCAATGTAAAAAAATTACATTTTGACTAATTAAAAATGTCCATCTTTACTTAACTTTAAAACATCTGTGTTTCAGTCCGATGGTAAGTCTGACATCACTGTTTCCAAGTCCAAAAGCTCTATCATATGCTAAAAACAAACAGTGCTAATATGCACTCATTGTGCTGTAATATTCCTGAAAATTATGATCCTAACCTTTATCTCTATACCGAAATCTCTGATGGTTAGTAAAAATAAATAAATGTTGAAGTCTGGGATGCCGTTAGACTGGAGACTGTAATGTACACTATGGCTTTTGAAAAGCTTAAAGGAGAACTTGGTAACTTTTTTAACTTAATAAAACTGTCTAGAAATCATTTGGATGGTTAAACAACCTGTTCTGGTGATATTGGTGACTTTCCCCGCTCCCCCCAACGTTCCCAGGTGGAAAACCAACCTTGCAACTTGGGGACTACCGTCCCGGCAAGATAGAAATTGGAAGTCTTGTGAGAAGCGAGAACTAGAACGGGAACGAGCGCGAAACACAATTTGCTTTACGGCAATTCGACATAAACACACACGCATGTATGATGTATTACCAGATTACCCACCTCGGTAGACATAGCTCCACGCGATACAGATGGCTTGCTCCGATCAAAACAAACGCACATGAGCAGCGGTAGAGAGGAGGAGGAGGCCGCCGCAAGTTAGTTTTTTACGACTGTGTTGTGAAATATACACCCTCCCACAGCTGTAGGGGGAGCTCGTGGGGAAAACATGCAACAACAAAAGGGAAAATCAGCGAAGAAGTGACTAGAGTTCGCTAGAGTTGCAGAGTTCTCCTTTAAATGTGTGACTTGAATCAACAGTGTTCATAAATGGTTGTTGAGAATTCTCATGAAACAAGATAGAGGAAGTAGAAGTAGAGGCTTTGACCCGGAAACAGTATTAAGGTGCAGTAAAATGATCTGTTGTTCTGTGAATGTTCACTGGTGAATTCCAGTCATTTCAATAAGAATCCACACGATCAGCAATTTCGTTTGTGGTCAAAGTTGGTTTGAGGTACTTAAAGAGTTAGAAAAGTGAAAAGGTGCCGCAGATTCGTTTTCCGTTTGTTTCTCCTCTTTTCTGGTGGATGGTCCAGGCACTTCAATGATTTTCAGGTCTACAGGAGGATTTTTATTCTTGTTCAAACTTGTATTTCAGCTTACCGAGATCCCTGCCAAGTACAACATTTACTGTTAGTAAGGTTATTAAAGTGATAGTTGTGAAATTTAACTAATTTCCTCAGCCTTGTGACGTTCCAAACCTGTTTGACTTTCTGTCTGTGGAACCCAAAAGCAGATCTCAGGCATAATGCAACCCCAGTCACCGTTCAATTTCACTGCATGAGACACAAGCAGAAAAAAAATGTGTAAATCATTCATGAAACCATTCTTATGTACACTTTGTAGCGTTTATGGTAACAATCGTAATTAGGTCATATATGAAATATTAGCTCGAGCAGTAAGGAAATTTGGGGAAATATTAAAAATCATAACTCATAGTCATAATTCATAAATTTCACATATGCTATTACATTACCTGCTAACTATCAAAAATACTTTGTTCTATAACTGGTCTCTCATCAGTCATTCGACCAGCGAATGCTTTGATTATACCAGTTAAGAAGGAATATTTATATTATCAAACCTCAGACAAATTCTCTCCTGGCCGTGGATACAAATTGCTGGGTTTATGAATTAAAATAAAGAGCTAGTAGCCAGATCTTATCGCAATTTCATTGACAATCACATTGGTGGGATTGTAACACAGAGTCAGTCAAAGTATAAAAGATTTATTTAATCAAAAATGACACACAAAGGATTATGCATATAGGAAGTAATATAGGCTAATCTACGTACGTAAAATTACACAAGACCCACGAACGTTTAGACAAACAAACATAAAACATGACTTGATCAAAATGAAACTAGGAAGAAAGTGAGGGAGAAAGTATGGTAATTTACAAACAGAACCTTTTAAGAGACAACTGTGAAAGCAGCTTCGAGAGAGATCATTTGATACGTTACTTGCGATTCTGTTCCTTTGTCTGTGTGAAGCTGGGCTTCGGGACCACGTGTGTACCTTGGCTGGACCGTGTCTCATCGATTTGTAGGCTTGCGTTTCGCGTGAAGTTCTTAAAAGCTTACTTGAAAGTAACATTACCGAGTGAAGACTTCTTTTCCCTGTACGGGAAAGGCGAGAAAACTTAGTTACAGGACGAAGCTGGATTTTTACATCCGCGGTTCGTTTGGATGAAGGCCCTGTGCCTAGTGATGTGACATATGAACCGAGGCGTCGGAGCGTGTGTCGAGAAAAAATGGGCGTGCCAGATGAAGCCGCGATTCGAGGCTTGTATTGTTTAAGTGAAAATCACGTGACTGATGACAAACGAGGCCTCGGTTTGTGTGGATACGTCATCGGTTCGGTCTGAGTGTCGCTTTTGGATAAAAGGGGTTCGAAACTCGCGCCTCTTTGTGGGTGTTGTCAGGAGTTGTAGAATCAGTTGTAGTAGAATCAGAGAGTCAGAGTTAGAGAGTTAGAGAGTTGTGTCATTGTCTTTATTGTGTCATATATGTGTTAGGGTTATATATTATTACATGATATCAGGTTAGATTAGTTATAGTATATTGTTATTGTTAATTATAGTATATTATAGTATAGTATATATTAGTATAGTATAGTATATATTAATTACATAAGATTATTTGGATTGCTTTGGATTTTTGGACCTGGACTGGACTGCTTTTTGATTTGGATTGCCCTTTTGGATTTGTTTGCTTTTTTTCACCTTTTTCCTTGTAATGGAGCCAGCAAGAAAGAGGAAAACCTCCCCAGTCTGGGAGTTTTTTGAAATGGTTGGTCAGAATAAGGTAAATGTATTATTATTATAAAACAAAATTCTGTCTTGATATTAAAATTATCCTCACTATATAACTGTATTATATTTCATGTCTATTAATTTATGTTTCAAGGTGAAATGCTTGCTGTGCCTAAAGGAGCTGACATACAGCAATAACACCTCCTCCATGCTCAGGCATTATCGAGCACTGCATGAGCATGCACAAACTACTACCAATCCACAAAGTAGTCAAAGTAATTGATAATACTATATATATATATGTATATAGTTTTTTTAACCAACATTTAAAAAATATTTCAGCCTCCTACAATACACATGCATTGTATTTTATTATAGATTCCAAAAAAGAAATGGTGAATGAGGCCCTGGTGAACATGGTCATCAAGGACTCCCAACCTTTTTCCATGGTGGATGATGATGGGTTTAGGGAGCTCCTGCATGTGTTGGATCCCACTTATGTTATCCCAACGCGAAAGGTATGTGATTAATAAAGTGGTTCATCATTATTTAACAAGTTACAAGTATTTATTTTCTGCATTCATTTTTATTCACAGGCTTTGAAGATCATGGTTGAGCATAAATATAAGGAGGCTAAGGAGAAGGCCAGAGAGCAGCTGCAGAAAGTTGCAGCTATAAGCCTTACCTCGGACATGTGGACATCCCTAAACATGGATGCCTACCTAGCAGTTACTTGCCATTTTATAGATGACAATGACAAGCTCTGCACTATTTTACTTGGTGTAGAGCATTTTCCTAAGAGCCATACTGCAGAGAACTTGGCTGCTGGACATACCAAGCTCATGGAGGAGTGGGGCATAAAGGATAAAGTAAAGTGCCTGGTAACTGATGCTGCAGCCAACATGATAGCATGTGTAAGGTCACTGAATGTTAGGCATGCAATATGCATTGCACATGCTCTAAACCTTATTGTGAGAAAATCTTTTGATGACATCAGCACCTTCAACGACATTCGATCTAAATGTAGGAAACTTGTGACCTATTTTCGAACCAGCACTACAGCAAAGGAGAGACTGGCCCAAGTACAGGAGCAGATGGGGAGACCAGTGCTGAAAATGATCATTGAAGTGGACACTCGCTGGAACAGCACTTTTAACATGCTGGAACGTCTATATCAGCTGAGAGAGCCAGTGGTGGCAGCCCTGGCCTCTCTAAAGACTGACATCACCCCTCCTACAGCCCTGGAGTATGAGGCAGTTCGGGATGCTTTAGATGTGCTTGGCCCTTTCCGGCAGGCTACAGTAGAGCTTTCGGCAGAGAAAAGGGTGTCTGCTTCCAAAGTGATACCAATGATGAAGATGCTTAATCACGCTGTAACGAGCAAGCTAGAAGGCCTCAATTCTAATCTAACAAAGCAGCTGGGTGACAGCCTTGTACGGAGGGTCAGGGAACATGCAGTAAATTTGGAATCAATAAGTGTGATGACCATGCCCACGTTATTGGATCCCAGATTCAAAAAGCTGGGATTCTTAAGTCAAGGGAAACTGCAAGAAGCGGTATCAAGATTAAAGTCTGAATGTGCTTCTGTAATCAGAAGTTCTGGTCTCCAATCTGCTTCCACCAACACACCCCCAGCTCAGCTGCCAGCCTCTTCAGAAGCAGGTCAATCTTCAAACAACAGTAAGTAGTATATGTCTTTGTTGTGTGAATGTTCACATTAGTGTTTAGTACTGTGAACCATTGTTAATGGATTTGTTTTTTCTTTGTACCTTTATTATTAGGTGACCTTTGGCATCTACTGGATAGCACAGTTCATCACAGCAGAAGGAGCTCAAGTGCAACAGCAGATGCTACTGTAGAAGTGGACCGCTATTTAACAGAAGTGAATCTCACAAGATCTGAGGATCCACTACTATATTGGGCTCAACACAAGCTGATGTATCCTCATTTATATCAGCTGGCACTGGCGTTTTTATGTTCCCCTGCATCCTCTGTTCCATGTGAAAGGATCTTTTCCAAGGCTGGAGAGGTTTTGTCCAAGAAGAGGAATCGTCTAAACCCCAACACACTTCCTTCACCCACCTCAAACTGCAGTGTTGCAGTTTGCTCCTCTATATCCCCAGTCCCATAAGCACAACACTGGACTAAAAGTAGTAACAGTTCAACGCACAAAACCCCCCAGAAACAATTATTCATCTTTCCCACCCCACACTTTTCTGTTGTAGTTTGCTTTATTACACTCCCTCCACCATAAGCACTGCACTCAACACAATCTCACTTTTGTTGTTCATACTGTCACTATCCAAACAATTTATGAATAATTAATGAACTGTGTGTGACAGTTGTCTCTGCACAAGTAAATTCAGACAGAGAAAAATACATATTTTATTTTATACTCAGGCAAAAATGTCTGCTCAGGTCTTTTTATTATTGCAAATGAAAGGTTACAGACATTAACAGTGAGAAGAAAATAAATAAATACATAAAACGGGACGGGGGGGGGGGGGGCACTGTTTCAGAATGAATTAATTTGTCTGCTATTTTTTTGCACGGTCGCTAGGTGTCACTAGTGAGCAATGTTGAATGAAGCTTCGAGTAATGAACCTTTAGCTGAAGCAATGGCCTGCGAGGTCTCAGTGGTTCAGGAAGCCTCATTTTGCCATCACTACCTGTGCCTTCTCCCGCTCCGCTGTTGGTGCAGGGAGGGGTCAGAGTTCGGAGTCACGAGGGTGAGAGTGTATGAGAGCAGAGAGAGAGCTAAGAGCGCGACGTCTGCTTGTGTTGTGGTTTTAAAGCAGCGCGGGGTAACGCCCTGTTTGATGACGGGACCCAATGGAATCTTTCGGTTCTGAGGCGGGAGCGTTTCATTGTTTGTGAAGGAACGCCTCTTCTGATCGTACACAGAAAAATGCATTAAAATTTTAATACCACATTATGTCTAGGATAAACATTCGCGCGGAATATAGTTTATATTTCCGTATAAAGAAGCTCATTACGATCCGTAGGATACCAAACCCGATATTAATATCAGTTAATGAAACAGATACATCTCAAATGTATCAACACACGTGTCCATTACATCTGCAGAAGGGCATAAATATCTCAATTTATCCCATCACATCCCATAGACAAGAAAACTACATAAAAACATTTTGATAATGATTCATGCGTGTGTGTAACTTGTGTTTTAGGAGTTTCAGAGTGGTTTGGTGTGTGTGTGATTCAGAGCGGGTTTTCTGTTGAGATCGGAATGTCAGTAATGTCTTTGAAGCTCACACTGTGGAGAGGGGGAAGTGAGTCATAAAAAGGGTTTCAGATACAGACTTTGCCAAGTCTGTGGGAATTAGAAAGTGTCTTCACTTTTAATTAGTATATAAATTAAGAGTCCATTTTTACCCATCGAGCCATAGTCGCTACAACTTGTCTAGTTCAATTCAATGCAACAAAGTTCACAACTCATGTGTTATGAGTTGTGTTGTAAGTCTTCTGAAGCCATATAATAGCTTTTTCCTTTTTTTTTTGTCGAAAAAGACTAAACTTGAAGTTATAATTCAGAGTTAAAATGTCTTATATTCAAAAGCAAATGATAAAGATATAAGAAAAAAATGCAGTAAAATGAAGTAATCGTCGAGGTGGAGGCTTGGCTGTTATTTTTAATAACATGATGAAGTGCAAGTTACTGCCTGTTGAAAGTTCCAAGAGTTTTGAAGTTCAATTAATGAAGATTGACTTGCCCTCGCCTGTGATTTGTGCCTTGATATATAGGCCTCCTGGTTATAATAAGAATTTTCTTGATGAATTTTGTGAGTTTTTATCTGTGGTTGTTCCATCTGCTGACAGGATTTTGATTGTGGGTGATTTTAATATTCATGTTTGTTGTCCTGGTAAACCCATGACCAAGGAATTCTTGAACTTAGTTGATTCTTTTAACTTATCTCAATGTGTCTCCGGACCAACACAAGATCATGGCCACACACTTGATTTGGTCTTTTCTTTGGGGATTACGATAGAAAACATTTGTGTTGAAGAAATGGCCATCTCGGATCATATGCCTATTAGGTTTAATTTTACCTCTACAACAAATGACTGTCATCAGCCTCCATCATTCTTGTCCAGGGTTATCACTACTTCTACACCTAGTGCGTTCTCAACTGCTTTTACTGAATTAGCCCTTCATATTGAGCCTACCATATTGTCAGTTGTGGGACCTGATGAATTGGTGGACTCTTTTAATCATGTTTGCTCTGAGATTTTGGATAATGTTGCGCCTTTTAAAATGAGATGTCAAAAAGTAAAAAAAAACGACCATGGTTAAATGATGTAACGTGTAATTTGAGGTGGGTTTGTCGCTTGCAGAGCGTAAGTGGCTGAAAGATAAATTGCAGATATCTTATGATATTCTTAGAGAATCTCTATCAAACTATCAAAACACTGTTAGAGCTGCTAGATCTTCGTATTTTTCGCGTATTATATCACATAATGCAAATAATCCGAAGGTACTATTTTCAACTATAGATAAAGTACTGAGTCCGTCTATCAATTATTTTCCTTCCCCGTCTAAGGATCTGTGTGATAGTTTTTTAAAATATTTTATTGATAAGGTTGTTCTTATTCGGTCGAATATTGTGCCTATAGGCAATGTTGTAGCCGATATAATTAATCCTTTTCGTTGTTTAAGTAAATTTGAATCTATTACATTAGCTCAGTTGGAAAAGATAATAATGCATTTAAAGCCGACTACCTCACTTTATGACGTTCTCCCGTCGCGATTGTTTAAAGAGGTTGTAGACACTATTGGTCCTAGTATACTATTGATTATCAATAGTAGTTTATATCATGGAACTGTACCATTAGGGTTTAAGCATGCTGTTATTGAGCCGGTTTAAAAAAAACATAATTTGGATTCACATGAGTTAAAAAATTTCAGACCTATTTCGAAATTGCCTTTTATGAATAAGATTTTAGAGAAAGCTGTCCATAATCAACTTACAGATTTCTTGATTGTAAATAACATAATGGATTTTTTTCAGTCTGGATTTAGGACCAAATATAGCACAGAATCAGCATTATTGAAGGTTACAAATGATATTTTGTTAAGTATTGACTCCGGGAAAAGTGTTGCCTTAATGATGTTAGATTTAAGCGCAGCCCTTGATACTTTAGATCACGCAATTTTAATAGACCGCCTTAGAGATTATGTAGGGATCAATGGTGTAGCCCTTAAGTGGCTTTCCTCTTATTTGCATGACAGGACATGCTCTGTTAAAATTGGAAATTATGTCTCTGCTTCCGCTGCTATTTCTTGGGGGGTTCCTCAGGGATCAATCCTTGGTCCGACTCTGTTCTCACTGTATATGTTACCCCTGGGGTCTATTTTTAAGCAGCATAATATTAACTATCACTTGTATGCTGATGATTTACAATTGTACCTTCCTTTGGAGTGTGATGGCTGTGCATCATTTACTAATTTTTATAAGTGCTTGACTGAGGTAAAGCTGGATGGCTAGCAAATATTTTTTTACAATTAAATGAGGATAAGACTGAGTTTATTATGTTTGGGAACAAGGAGCTTGGGAATGCTCTGGCTGGAAATAATAGACTACTGTCCAACAATATGCAAAGTTATGTAAAGAACCTTGGAGTATTTTTCGATTCTGAATTACGCTTTGATCGTCAAGTTAACAGCGTTGTGAAATTTTTTTTTTTTTCAGTTAAGAAAACTGTCTAAACTGAAACAAATCCTTTCGTTCAAGGACTTGGAGATTGTTGTGCATGCCTTTGTTTCAACCCGGCTGGACTATTGTAATGCTCTTTATCTGGGCATAAGTGAATCACTGGTTACTTGTCTTCAGCGTGTCCAGAATGCTGCAGCGAGATTTTTAACAAATACCAGAAAGCGGGATCACATAACACCTTTATTGATATCCCTTCATTGGCTACCTGTTAAATACAGAATACAATACAAGGTGTTGATGTTTGTTTTTTAAAGCACTACATGATGAAGCACCTGAGTACATAAAAGACATGTTAATTCCTTATCAGTCTCAACGTCACCTTCGCTCCTCTCAGAATATGCTCCTAACCGTCCCACGGTCTCGCCTGAGGCGTAGTGGAGATCGCGCTTTTTCTGTTGCGGCTCCTGCACTTTGGAATGTGTTGCCACTATCCTTAAAAACCTCATCAGGCATGGATATTTTTTTAAAAGGAATTGAAGACTTATTTATTCAATCAAGCCTTTGGCGTTTGATTAGGTCTGAGAACTGTGAGTGATTTGTTGTTTGATTCTCTTGTGTCTTGTTTTAATGTAACTTAATGTTTGTATGTATTTTAGAGTTATTGATTAGCCTACTTATGGACAGCACTTTGGTCCATTCTAATGGTTTTGAAAGTGCTTTATAAATAAAAGTTGAGTTGAGTTGAGTTGAGAAAAAAATGCATAGCATTATTTGTGAACCAAACCTAATATTATTTTTCTGAGTAACATGAATGAGATTTGAGAGCATGAGGGAAGATTTTCAGAGAATAACTGATTAAAAAACACAAGTACACAGTCAAACAATACAATTTCACACAGAGAAAGTTCATAGTAATAAGTACTTGCATGTGGTGCAGGTAACTTACTGTAATTCAATGTTGCCACTGACATGTTCAGATTATTTTAGAAATGTAATGGTTGTTCTGGGGAAACAAAAGAAAAAAGCTGATTATTCACAACATAATATTTATTGACCAGTAAATGGCTTTAAAATGGTATTTGAGAGAATGAGGGCACATGTAGTAGGCTAAGTAAAGTTAGGCTAAACAAAAACAGACCAAACTATATTAACCTGCTTTTGTTATTCATAACAAACACCAATGACGACAGCACGAATCAGCTAAATTAGTTAGGCTATCAGCAATTTGAAGACACAGTTGTACAGAATATGTTGAACTGAATGACTAAATCAATCTAAGACAATAAGTCAATAATTTAAATTTCCATTTGTTCATTAGATCAACGTAGTTAGTTAGCACCGCGTCTAAAACCTTCATACCAGATACTGTGCAATAAACGAGTTGTAAACACTGTAAAACGTAGTAATGTATAATAAATTTAGTTTATATATGTGTGTGTTTGAATATTACTCTGTATATATATATTTATTTGGCGAGTTTACAAACCTTGTAACGGAGAGCCGAACAAACGGCGGAAGCTTTGATGAGGGGAGCCGTTACTTTCAAACCCGATGACGTCGATCAGCTGAGCTTTGATGCGCGCGAGCATCACTGAAGCGACGACAGCAGAGGAATAGCAGCAGTTTCGTGACAGAATAAAACTTCTCTCCTCCTGGTTCTTCTTCTTCTTCATATTATTAATATTATTATTATTATTTAGTGTTGTTGTTTAAGGTTTAAATTACTTAATAAAATAGCCTAGGCCTATACTAAGTAAATGTAAGTTACCCAAGTGAAAAAGACGTAGGCTACTGTTAAATGTATTAAAATGCATTAAAGTATATTTGTATTGTAGGCCTACTAAAAACACACTAATACATTTAATAGTACGTCTTTTTCACCTGGGTATGTATACTGAATCAAACTTAAGTAGCCTATAATAATAATAATAATAATAATAATAATAATAATAATAATAATAGGATAATAATAATCTTATTCTGGCCTCACTGAACCATTGGGTTCCTCCAGACGCTGGCTTTAACATAAGAGATCTTCCAGGAACCACTTAAATGTTAAAAGATCTTCCAATAACCCTTTTATCGCATTCAAGTTCCTCTATTTTCCCCCAAAGCACTTTGAGGTCTCATGGTAATGAAAAGGTGACTCCAGAACCTCTGAACTAAATACAAAGTGCTTAAAGGATCCCATAAGTTCCAGCAAGAACCTCAAAGATGGTCAATGCTCCTCCAGTAACCCTACTATAGGAGAAAGAGCTTTGAGGCACCTAAATTACATTTTGAAGTTCCTTGAGTATCCAACAGGATATTTGAGGCTCCTTTAGTTTTTACAGTGTACATGTTAGAGTACATGTGGCATACCACAAATTCATGTTGAGATGTACTGTATGTCTTTTATTAGTAAACATTTTGTGTGTGTGTTTAGGTTTTTTATAAACGTAAAATAATTCTGCTTCAAGTCAGTTCAGTTGAGCTGGTGCTCCTTTGAATTAGTTTTAACATCAAATACAGTTCACAAGATATTTTATATTCAACTTCCACTTTTTACTTTAAGAATAAACTATATTTAATTTCATTGAGACAAACATCGATGCTCACAATCACTTTTTAAACAATTCATTTTTAATTGTATGACTAGTGCAAAACACAGGAATGATCAGAAGAAAGTTGCCAAACCACCAAAACACAAAGATCCCATGAAATCAACTGATGTGACCTTTGCTTTTTATATTATTTTAAAGCCATCTTCTAGATTTAAAATGTAAATAAAGCCACATATTAAAATTTATTTTGATTTCATGGGGTCTTTAAAACGTATATATATTTGGTGCACAAAAGTATTTTAAAATGTGATATTAAAAAAATCATACGATAATCTTCAGTTACAGAAATTATCATTGTAAATTGAAATAAGCACATATAAAAACAGTGCAAGAAGTGTTTGCCAGTTATGAAAGAACACAAACATATCCTTCACTCCTCAGATCTGCTGCAGATGAAGTTGAGTTTGTGGTGTTCAGGACGGCTGATCCAGCGCTGATCTCCTCCAGACTGAACTGCTCCAGATCTCACTGCAGACCCACAGTTCTCCTCTCCTGTGCCGTTCCCTGGAGCCCAGTTCTGATAGCACACAGTCTCTCCGCTCACCCAGAACCAGAGGCCCACAGTGCAGGAGTGACGTAAACCCAACCACACCGCCTCAGTAGACGCACGTTTAACCACATTCATCACACGACGCTGCATCTCCTCTGACTGAACCGAGACCAGATCCGTATAATTCTGTCTGCAGTATCTCAGAGCTTCAGGCCACGTCAGATTCTCTTTGATCAGAATCAGTTTATCTGGACACAAAACAAACCACAAGCAAAAACTAGAGAGAGACTGATCAAAAACAACATGCAGAACAAACACTGTGGAGGAATCTGTCATGTCGGACATGTAGCGTGAACTTTAAGATATCTGGAGGTGATGGATGGATTGTGTGTGTTTGTGAGGATCTGCTCACCTTCATGACACACAAAAGGATGTTGGAGGTTGCAAGTGTCGTCATACCATTGACCCAGAGCATTTGGATAGATCTTTGCACAGTTTTCATTTCCTCCAACATTAGGTTGACCAGAAGCCCAGTCTCTGAATGAGGAGTCACTCTGATCTGACCACTGCCATGAGTCTCTGAACAGACCGATCCAGACATCATTAGATATGTGACTATCATTGATGAACTTCTGAATCTGTTGATTCTCATTCTGGTTCCTCACACTGACCAGATCAGTGTGATTCTGTCTGCAGAAACTCTGAGCGCCTCTCCAGTTCTTCGTCTGATTGACAAAGACGAGTCCTGTGTTAAGGACAACATTTAGGCTGTTTGGGGTCATTTTGACCCCAAACTTTTAAAGAGCAATTGCATAAGGAAATATACATTTTTTATATGGAAAACTATATATCATTTTTTTTATTTACTTCTCAACTATACATTTATGCTGTGTTTTTGTGGAAATTTTGAAGTTTTTTACCTATTTACTGCACAATTACATAACTAGGCCATAAATTGGCTCATGAAAAATGATTTTTTAAAGAAAAAATCACTTAAATGATGATCTTAATTAAATCTAAATAGTTTTTGGACATTGCTCTATGTGTTAGAGATAGAATACTGACATCTGCTGGTTTGTGGAAAAACTTTAGAAATTATAATTAAAGAAAGAAAGTGCAATGACCACATATATCCAATAGAGGGCCATAGAGACTCATTCATTTTCACTTTATTGTTTGTGATGCTTCAACTTCTCCTCACAACTTTGATATATATATTTTGTGAATATTTCTTTAAACATTTTTGAAATACATAAAAAATCTGTATTTTTGTCAGAGTTAGAATTTGTTGTTGTTTTCTGATATATTTTGAATTATCTGCTTTTGCAAATTATTATACATACATTTGCAGAACCATTACAAGTCACCACTATGACATGACTGTGGTGTGTGTATGTGTGTGTGTGTGTGTGTGTGTGTGTGTGTGTGTGTGTGTGTGTGTGTGTGTGTGTGTGTGTGTGTGTGTGTGTGTGTGTGTGTGTGTGTGAACAAGCTTGTTCCATGTTGCATATGTGACATTTTTCAGATTTATGCCAGTTTAGTTGATTTTATTTGTCAATTTCTATAAAAATGCTCTCTGTTGCAGTGACATAGATGTGTGTTTGTGTGTGTGTGTGTGTATGAGATAGAAAGTTCGTTCCACTTTGGGTTTATGCTCTAGGACCAGACCTTGATTTAAATGTAATTTTTTTTTAGATTTATGCCAGTTTTGTTTATTTTATTTGCCAATTTCTATAAAAATGCTCTCTGTTGCAGGGACATACACGTGTGTGTTTGTGTGTGTTTGTGTGTGTGTGTGTATGAGATAGAAAGTTTGTTCCACTTTGGGTTTATGCTCTAGGACCAGACCTTGATTTAAATGTAATTTTTTTTTAGATTTATGCCAGTTTTATTTATTTTATTTGCCAATTTCTATAAAAATGCTCTCTGTTGCAGTGACATACATGTGTGTGTTTGTGTGTGTTTGTGTGTGTTTGTGTGTGTGTGTGTGTGTGTGTATGAGATAGAAAGTTTGTTCCACTTTGGGTTTATGCTCTAGGACCAGACCTTGATTTAAATGTACATTTTTTTAGATTTATGCCAGTTTTGTTTATTTTATTTACCAATTTCTGTAAAAATGCTCTCTGTTGCAAACACATACATTTGTGTGTTTGTTTATGTGTTTGTGTGTGTCTGTGTGTGTGTGTGTATGAGATAGAAAGTTCGTTCTACTTTTTATTTATGCTCTAGGACCAGACCTTGGTTTATATGTATACATTTTCAGATTTATAATGGATTTAATTTTATTTTTTTGACAAACAAAATAAAAAAAAGTCATTTTTTTCATTTTCCCATTCATTTTCAATGTGGGGTCATTTTGACCCCAAACAGCTTAAACGGTAAAATTTTTTTTACACACCTTTAGAACAACCAAATCAAGCCCAGTTTTTTTGTGCATGTTTAGATAGGTTATTTAGGAAAAGTCCCAGAGTTTCATGCCTCTGATATGAAGGTAACATTTTTAAAAAATGAAAGAAAAGTCCATTGGGGTCATAATGACCCCAAACAGCAATTAAGGGTTAAGAAAAACACATGGAAACCGATTCATGAATCAGTTTGGTCATTATTCTTATTCTGATTTACAGTTCATGGTTTTTAATGTGAATAAGAGCAGCGAAGCATCAGAAACACGTGACATGCAAAGACTGTTTCTACAGCTGATGATATATTAAATATTCATGATGTTTTTGCTGATAAAACATTAAGTAACATTTGTGAATATTTTGATGATTTTCAAACTCTTTATTTCTCCATTATGGTTTGATATGATATCAGTTTACATTTTGCTGAAATATAATTCTCTGTATTCTCTAATGGCAGATTCTGAAAGTTATCAACAACAAAAGATCAACATGCATTAATTAAAGAAAATTCCCCAATCCTATATCGGTTTGTCTTTAGAAATTGACTTCAAGTTGTCTTTGCTATATTTATGACCACATTAAACAGCAGAAGAAATTAGTATCGCATCAAAATTTTGTACAGTATATGGTGTATCTTTTTATAAGAATGTTTATATGAATGTTTATTGTGATTGTATGGAGCTGCACTTACTGTTAGATGAACTGCAGATGAAAGTCAGGTTGTTACTACATGAAGAATCATTCCATTCTCCATTTTTCATGAAAGCACACTTATCTCCTCCATCAGGTTGTCCAGATCCCCAGTTCAGATAGAGTGCAGGTTCACCTGAAGACCACTGCCATTTATAAACACTCGTCCTCTGCAGCCCAATCCAGATAGACTGAACACCTCTATCATTCACACTCTTGTTCAGCTTGTTCATGTCGTTCATGTTGTCAACGGTGGCCAGATCTGTGTAATTCTCTCTGCAGATTCTCTGAGCTTCAGTCCAGTTCTTGCCCACGTTTATAAAGTGATACTGACGCTGAACACATTCAGATACGGAGCAGAGAGCTGTGTAAAATAAAGACAATTGCACAAATAAATTATTTATAATAAACAACAACAAATGAGGGGCAAATAGAAAAATAAACATCTAAACATTAAATATTTGTTATTATTATATGTGAATTTGTAAAAAAAAAAAAAAAAATTGGAATAAATGCAACAAAATGTGAAGGGTAAATATATAAATAAATGTGTAGGCCTACATAAATGAAGTAATTAAATATCCATTGTTATTGTTAACTAAAACTAGAGCAATCATTTTTGGTTTTTGAAATAAAGCTAAAATAATATAAAATATAAATATTATGAAAAACGTAAATTTAAAATGTTGCCTTAATTGACAACTGACTGAAAAAAAAACAAGTTTAAATTGAAGTACTGAAATTACTACAACTAAAATAAAAGTTAAATAGAAACTTAAAAATGTATGAAATACAACAGAATTACTAAACCTAAACTAGAATTAGGCAATACCTGAAAATATAAAACTGAAAGCTATTACCCAATATTAATAAATATTTTAATAGTAAAAATAATATTAATATAAAACTGAATAGATATATGAATAAAAAATATTCGTGATTATGGGAGTTGTGAAAGAGAGCGTTTGATTTAATGCTTTTCATAACAGGGTCAAACCTGATGAAACTATAAACCATAAATAATACAACAAACACACTCACCAATGAGAAGAAGAATCAAATATAGAGTTTGGGCCATTTCTGAGGAAAAACACATTAAAAAACTCAAAATATCATATTCACCTTCAAAGTAAAACATGATCATATAATAAAAAACTTTTTAGCAGCAAAACTTGATTCACAATCATTCAGACAATATTAACATCTGAAAGTGTAATTGTGTTTGAAGAATGAACATGTTCTTACTTTAGAGGTCGTGTGTTTCTGTCCTGAGTCTGATGTTTCTGTCTGCAGATTTAAACTACGTGATTATTATATCTGCTCTCATCCCTCATTCAGCTCATCACGTCACTTGTTTATTTCTCTGAAAACCCCCATTTCATATTTTACTTCCTCCTTATTTGTATGTTTTTCCAACTCTTTCCCCTTATTTGCATCTTGGCGCCTGTCAGTCTGTATCAGTCTATGTTTATATGGACCTTATCAGAACATTATATACATATGAACATTCATAATTTATATTTTAACATTAATAACTAAACAGTTTCTCTAATGTTATTGCTGGACTGTATAACTCGTGTTACATCCCTGTTCAATTTGACGTGTGTTTGTGTTTCTCTGTTTTTGGTCACTTTTTATCTGTTTGTGTGTGAACTGAACAACCCACTAATGATGTGATTGATGAGGGTTGAGTTCATTAGTGAAGACTGGTGATACTGGTTATTGAGAGCCTTTAAAAGTCCCTGTTTGAGACTCCAGTCAAAGAGGAAGAAACGTGTGTGAGATGAAGGAGTGAGTTTGACTATTGAGAGAGTTTGGCTGTGTCTGAAATCACAATCTCTCTTAAAGTCGGTGCTTATTTTGAATAAGAAATTACTTCATGACCAGTAAAAAAGAATGTCCTATGTGTGTGTGTGTGTGTGTATGAATGCAAACCAGACATACTACATTCGTCATGTTGTCATTATCATGTGACCTACCAGCGTCAGTTGCGTCGCTTCACTACCATTCATCAATCCTCTCCTGTGGCCTCATGGGATAGTAAATTGTCCATCATATACACACTTCAGAATCTCACAGGAAGAAGTAGATCATCCGGGTACTTTTTAACAACTCTTTTATGAGTGCTGTGAATTCAGACATACTTCTACTGTCACATACTGTCTTCACCGTCTATATAGTGATGAATGGGATTTCAGATGTACACTGTAAAAAATTTGCTGTAGTTTTGCAGCTGTTTGCCAGTAACTTACTGTAGATTTAAATTTATGTTATTTACTGGCAACAGTTTGTTCAAAGTTAAATGAACATTAAACATTAACAAGTCTTTGTCTTTAAAGAATAAAATTATAAAATAACAATCTAATGCAAAGCATTCTGGGAACCAGAAATCTTCATCAACCTTTTTCTGTTTTTTTCCTTCAGATTTTGGTTCCCAGAATGCTTTGCATGAGGATGTTATTTTAGTTTTATTCTGTAAAGATAAAGACTTGTTAATGTTTAATGTTCATTTAATTTTGAACAAATTGTTGCCAGTAAATAACATCAATTTAAATCTACAGTAAGTTACTGGCAAGTAGCTGCCAGTAATACTGTAATTTCTACAGATTTTTCTAACAGTGTAGCCTTTGTGTTGAGAAGAGGGTTTGAGGGATTAAAAAAGACAAAATGAAGAGAAAGGAAAGATGTTTCCTTGTTGAGGAGGAGACACGACAGACATTCACAACAGAGACGAGATAAAGACATTAAAGTGCTCATATCATGCTTTCATTCCCCTGAAGTACATTTCTAATGTTAGTAAAGGTTGTTGGACTCTCATTATCTCACTGAAATAATATCATCATCTTCTGCTGCTGCTGTTTCAGAATAAACGTGTCTTTATTTCCTCCGTCTAAATACCTGATTGTGATTGGCTGGAATGCGGACATTAAAACATTGTTATGCGTTTTTAGAATTCATCTCTTTGTGAATTTTTTTTAATTTTTGTTTTGTTTCATACTCCTGCTGTTTACTGTCTGTTTTTTTTTTTTTTTTGTCTATAAAACATGAACACATTTGCATGTAAACATCCTCATCACTCATTTGTTTATGTCCCCGTTTAGACGTTCAGGCTGGACAACATTTACATTTCTGACGTGAAACAGGAGAAACAGAGTGTTATTGTTCTAGTCATATTTCATTAAATTTAATTCAGGCTTATTAATTTGCAGGGATGGGTATAAATACATTGTTACGTCCCAGAGGTCTAGAGTCCAGGACTATAACATAAATAAAAGTCTTTACATCTGACTCCTAATTTTGTTTATTAAAAAGTTGTAAAAATGGCCACTGTCAGCACATGACATCAAAAAGGAAGCATATTGACTTCAGGGTTGGGTCAAGGCCAAAATAACAAACAATGAATCTACCCTTTTCCCCAAAGAAAACTACTATTTTCACAACTAGTTTAACAACAAAACTTTTCTCACATCCTAAAAGAGCATCAGTGATAAGATTTTCTGCACCCTTCTTGTGGCGTTTGCCAATGTTAAAACCCTGGACCACCAAAGACCTAGCCTGACAAGCCAGACACACATCGAGATGTTGGGTCTGGGAACACATCATTGGCAGGACTCAATCCGAGGGCCGGGATAAACTGTTGTCTTTCAGATTCCCTCTGCACGCAATAGGATAGCGCTACAACCAACCAGAGCGTTTTCCCACCAGGAGCTAGTTGATAGATTAAACGTTTGCCGTATCCGGTCGGCAAAACTCTGAACACATCTTCCTTTTTTAAGAATGACTTCAGGTCCGTTCTTTGTTCTTTCCTCAAAGAAAAGCTTAACTCCAATTCCTGCAGAGTCGCGGCCAAAGCCGATTCGAAAGACACATCTTCTTTGTTTTCAAGTAACAGGGAATTCACGCGGAACCGACACAACTCTGCCGTCATTATGTTAAGCCCGCCCGCCGACTCTATACACGATGTGATTGGCCTGACTAGAGTTTGGTTTTTCCAGCTCGCAAGCCAACGGAGAGTTGCTCGACGACACTGGCTGCAAATGACATTCGCTGCCGCTAGGGTGCGTCTAGATTTCTAGGCTTTTAATTTATATGTCTATGTGATGTTTTTAATACGCTTTAAGACAAATCATGTGTAAATTCATAAGTCGACACCATTGCTGAGTATTTTCTCCTTTAAACTGCAGTGAACCAAAGACAGTCTCAAAACACGGTTTGAAATCGCTGGTGTTTCTGACGTCACAAACTACCTTGTAAACAATCAGATAAACGTGTGATCGTCAACCAGTGGATCTCTGAGCTGCTGTGAGTGAGTGGAGGCGGGGCTAATTTGCATATTCATAGAACAGCATATACTAAATGAGGCAAGGGTGTAGAGTTACATTCAAGATATTTTGCATGAAAAAAATTTCACAGAAAAAAAAAAATATTTAAATATGTAATTTTGGTGATCAAAGATGATAAATGACTCTTGCGCTGATAATAAATAAATGATAAATCTAAAATGGGTTGGTCTGAAGTAGCTACATTATTCATAGGTGTGGTTTGGGCGTAACGTGAAATAAACCAATCAGAGCGACATCTCACATTCCCTTTAAGAGCAGGCACACTTGTTCCATGGCGGATTGCTATTATAATGGCGGATTTGCCAGGCACACGCCAGGAGCGGATCACAGCCGAGAAGACCGACGTTCTCGTCAGGGCCGTAAAACACAGAGAAGTGACATTGGGGATGGAGAAACCCACCCAAATTAGCTTCGGTTAAACAAGCGTATAATAATTTGGGTAAATGTGTAAGCTAGATTTATGCCTATTTTTTCACATCTTCAAAGACACAACAATAATTTCCCTTGTGTTAATATTTTTCCTTGTAATAATGTATATGTGATTTGCAAAAATGAAAACTGCTGCTTCTGTGTAGATGAGAGAATCAAAGTGTATGCGCGTTGTGCACACGCTACATTGATTATGGCCAAGCATGCGCCCTCAAAATAGCATCTGAATAACATGCGCAACGCGCCACTGACTTTAGACTAGGTTTTTTCTGGTCTGTGGCGGAATTGTTTTCTAAACCTGCAAAATAGCACCAGGGAACGTTTGCGCTGAAACACGCCTCCTCTTTTCGCTGCACCACCCCCGGGAGCGCAAGTTCATTCCTTAATTTACCAACGTGCATCTGTGGAGGGAAAAGCCCGCTGTGCACGGGTGCAAAATAGGAATGATACATGCGTTGGTATACAAAGTCAATTGCGCTGGGTGCAAGATAGGGCCCTATAAGTTTTTGAATAAAAGTTGGTGCCCTTTCGAAACATTTACTCGTATTGTGTCACTAGACACTATGGGGAAAACTCATTTTCTCTGAACCTTTAATTCAAAAGCACAGTGGCACAGCCATGACAGAGCGGCGATCTGGGTTCTGAGCACGGTGACTCGAAGTTATTCGCTCCTGTTTGCTCGCAGGCCTCCCCGATTCGCGAGCATAGTCGATACATCGGTGAAGAGCAACATGGTTCACGTCCTCCGCACCAAAGTAATGAGCTTACTTTCGCTTAAGACCGCATTACTGCTAGCATTAGCATCAGTCACGCGAGTAGGAGACCTGCAAGCTCTCTGTCAGTGCTTCCTGCCTCGAGTTTGGGCAAACGACTCCAAGGTTGTCCTCAAGCCGAGGCATGGCTACGTGCCCAAAGTGCTCTCTACTCCGTTCAGAGCACCAGTGATTACGCTGTCCGTTCTTCCCGATTCAGAAGACGAGTGTCAACCTCACTTACTCTGCCCTGTTCAGGCCTTAAGAGGATACATTCAGCGCTCTGCCGAAGCAGAGACTATCCCGTTGGGTAGTGGATGCTATTGCGTTGGCTTACGCTTCGATGGGCCTTCAATGCCCCCTCGGAGTCAGAGCTCACTCTACCAGAGGCGTGTCTATTGGTGACATCTGTGCGGCGGCCGGCTGGTCTTTGCCAGCCACCTTCAACAGATTTTACAATCTGGAGGTCCCTCTGTCCCCACAAATCCTCTCTGTCTAGCTGGAGTTGACCTCGAGGCAAGCTCAACCCGCTATTACCCTTCCAGAGGCTCCCATCTCAGTCCGAGCCCTTCATTGTAGGCATATCTTGCTCTTCGCCCTACGCATAGGGACCCTCAATGGAGCGTTCCAGGCTAGGGCCACAGAACATGTCGTTCTGCTCATAAGCACAGCGTGATTGGATTGGTTCCCCATAGTGTCAAGTGACGCAATATGAGTAAACATTTCGAAAGGGAACGTCTCGGTTACTTGCGCAACTTTGGTTCCCTGAGATAACGGGAATGAGTATTGCGTAGACGGCCGTGTCGTGGCCATTTCACTTCACGACTGGCGTTCATTGCTTCATTCAAATTAAACTTGATTCCTATGGCGAAATGAGCTGCTTTTATAGGCAGACGCCCAGCCGTGATTGGCTCACTCAGACACGCTGTTTCGCCATGGGTTCGTACAGTTCCCCCTGAGCAGCCGATGAGCGCGCTCAGATCACCGCTCTGTTATGGCTGTGCAGTGGCACTGCGCTTTTGAATTATACGCTTAAAAATTCATAGAAAAGGAGTTTTCCCCATAGAGTCTAGCGATGCCATACAAGTTCCCGTTATCTAAGGGAACCGAGGCTATGTAAGTAACCGAGACATTATCTCCTTATATTGAACATATAACATCATATCATCTAAATAAATACTATGTACATTAATTAAACCCATAACTGATATTTAATTCTGGAAGCTTGTAGACAGTGAACTCATATTAATGTATTTCTTTGGCAGATCACATAAGCTGCAAGACAGCATGAACATATGAAAAAAAAAAATTTTTTTCTTTCTGATAAATATCTGATGCCTTAAAATCTTTAAACAAACTTTCACAAATATGTCAACTCAAAAGCCCTGAAGAGTTACAATCTCATTTACATATGACAATGAAACTTTGTTTGAATATTATAGAAAATACAATTAAAACATTACTTTTCTGAAAATTCTTATTTTGTTGTTTCATACTCCTGCTGTTTACTGTTGTCTATAAAACATGAACACATTTGCATGTAAACACATCCTCATCACTCATTTGTTTATGTCCCCGTTTAGACGTTCAGGCTGGACAACATTTACATTTCTGACGTGAAACAGGAGAAACAGAGAGTGTTATTGTTCTAGTCATATTTCATTAAATTTAATTCAGGCTTATTCATTTGCAGAGATGGGTATAAATACATTGTTACGTCCCAGGTCTAGAGTCCAGGAGTATAACATAAATAAAAGTCTTTACACCTGACTGCTAATTTTATTTATTAAAAAGTTGTTAAAATTGTCACTGTCAGCACATGACATCAAAAAGGAAGCATATTGACTTCAGGGTTGGGTCAAGGCCAAAATAACAAACAAAAACTGAATCTACCCTTTTCCCCAAAGAAAACGTATTACCCTCTCAAAGAAAAAGTCTAAACTAAACACAGGTACTGACTCCCTTAGTCAGTTCAGTACCTAACAAAGAAAATGGCACCCAACCCCTACAGCTTCTGTGTTTAAGTGATATTTACAGTATTTATAGTAACAAAACGTACTCGGTTACTAACGTAACCTCGGTTCTCTCTAGAAGAGGGAACGAGTACTGCGTTTATCAAAACGCTACGGAAAAGTCTCTTTTCACGAAACACTGAAGCAAAAATTATCCTTTAATTTTTCATATATGTAAAACGCGTTGCGGCAGCAGCAGACAGCTGAAGCAAGACGGCTTGTCTGCTCATTGGCTGCTCTGCGGCAACTGCATAAGCCTATCGAGCGCAGGCTGATGCAACACAGGCTTCGCGCCCTCCTCGCCACTTCCCGCCGAGATGGGCGTGGCTTACCTCTATAAAAGGAGCTCGAGAAGGCTGATTCACTTGATTTTGATCGCCGAAGCGAACCAGAGTGAACCAAACGCACGGCAAGGGAACGCAGTACTCGTTCCCTCTTCTAGAGAGAACCGAGGTTACGTTAGTAACCGAGTACGTTCTCTTACGAGAGTTCTCTCGTACTGCGTTTATCAAAACGCTACGGGAACCCCTTGCAAAACGCCGTGCGTGCTGGGATAAAAACACTGATCACCGGAAGCTATTTCAGGCATACAGTGCATAATCACCAGATAGACTCACACAGAGTCAGGGAATAAGGGGGGGAAGCCTTAATTCCCTATACTGTAGCGTCCGCAGACTTAACATGACCTCACAGGGAGGGTCTAAAGACAGGAGGGGTTTCCTCCATCCTTATATAGACATGTCCACAGACGCGAATATGACATCACATAGCCAGGGTAGGGAGCCTGCACTAATGTGGGAAAACGTGGGTCTTACACAGTTCTGCCCAGTATAGTCGGTAGCGCATTGCGCCTGTAATTAGATTACACCGACAAAAGCTTAGCCTGTAAGGCGGGAACCTCTAGGTTATAAAACCTGATAAATGTAGACGGAGAGGCCCAGCCTGCCGCCGTACATATATCCTGTAAGGAAATCCCGCTGGACCAAGCCCACGAGGAGGCAACGCCTCTCGTAGAGTGCGCTCTGACTCCCAACGGGCATTGAATGCCCTTGGCAGTATAAGCCAGCGCTATGGCGTCAACTATCCATCTGGATAGACTTTGTTTCGAAACAGCCGTTCCTTTGGAACGTCCGCTGAACGAGACAAAGAGCTGCTCTGTCTGTCTAAAGGCAGCAGAGCGGGACATATAAGTTCTTAAAGCCCTAACAGGGCAAAGAAAACTCTAGTCCCCTTCCTCACTCGACGCCGGCAGGGCAGCCAGGGAAATGACCTGAGCCCGAAAAGGCGTGTTGAGGGATTTCGGCACATAGCCGTGCTTAGGTTTGAGTATGACTTTAGAGTCATTAGGACCAAACTCCAAGCACGTCGGGCTCACGGAGAGCGCGTGCAGATCGCCTATGCGCTTCACTGAAGCGAGAGCCATCAAAAACACTGTTTTGAAAGACAAATGTTTGAGGCTGATTGACTGGATAGGCTCGAAAGGGGCACCTTTCATGGCCGCCAGGACCGTAGAAAGGTCCCACATAGGGACTGATGGAGGTCTGGGTGGATTCAGTCTCCTAGCTCCCCTGAGGAAGCGGATGACTAAATCATTCCTTCCTAGTGACTGACCCAGCGTTGAACCTGAGAACGCTGAAATAGCCGCCACATACACTTTGAGCGTGGAAGGGGATCTGCCCTTATCCAACAGCTCTTGTAGGAAGGAGAGAACCTCCGTTACCTCACATTCGAGGGGTGAAAGGCTCCGAGCTGTACACCAGCCGGAGAAAACCGACCACTTTGAAGCGTAGAGTCGCCTGGTAGACGGCGCTCTAGCCTCCGTGATGGTATTCATGACTCCCTCTGTGAGACCAACGGGTATCCGTTGAGCGCCCACACATGAAGGGACCATAGTTCCGGGTGTGGGTGCCAGATCGAGCCCCTGGCCTGCGAAAGGAGATCTCTCCTCAACGGCACTGGCCATGGAGCGATGTCTGCTAACTGCATCAGAACTGGGAACCATGCCTGGTTCTTCCAGAACGGTGCTACAAGCAGCACTGGGCATTTCGTTTTCCTGACCCGTTCCAACACCTGAGGCAGGATGGAGATGGGGGGAAAAGCGTATAGCGGGCAGCGCGGCCACCTTTGGGACAGCGCGCTGTCGGTCTTTAAAAAGAATGCTGGACAGTGAGCGTTTTCGCGGGACGCGAATAGGTCCACCTCCGCTTTGCCGAATCTCTCCCACAACAGCCGGACTGTTTGTGGGTGTAGAGACCATTCGCCCGTAGGAACGTTGTTCCTGGACAGTCTGTCCGGGCCCACATTCAGCAGCCCGGGCACATGTACTGCTCTCAGCGAGCGTAGGTTGTGCTGAGCCCATAGCAGGAGGCGTTTCGCCAGCCTGTACAGGGGTTTGGAATTCAGACCGCCCTGGCGATTTATGTAGGACACCACTGCCATGTTGTCCGAACGGACTATGACGTGTTTAGGGCTGTAGTCAACCAAAGAAATGCTTAGTCGACCAAAGTCCTGTCCTGCACAACGATTAGTCGACTAAAAAAAAAAAAAAAAAAAAAAAAAAGGACGCGATGTTTTGCATTTTGATTGAATATTTATTAAACAATTATCATAGAGCATTTATAAAACAACGAAAAAACGTTTTTTTTTTTTATTTTATTATTGACACCAGGGATCCCCCGCGAAACGGTTCTCATTCGCGCTTGAATAAGGCCGGCGACACACTGGCTGCTGGCGTGAGAGTCTCTGCTGCGTTGGGTGTCTGTTTTTATTTCGGCTCCCATGTTAATAGGTTGGAGTTTGCACACTGCCTGCGCGAGGCACGCGTCTCAGGCGCGGCTCGAGCATGCTAGAAATAGAACCGACGCCTCTGAGTGTTCCAGCAACGGGAGTGTTCTGGCTAGAGCGCAGAACAGCGGAGTTTGTATGGACCGAAGTGCATGTCTGAGCTTGTATTGCTGCTGTTGCTTTGACATTGTGGAAAATAGAATAATAGAAACAAAATGTATTAGACTTTTTACCCGTTACCCGTCTAAATTAATCTCGTTTTTAATTTAGGCTAACTTAATTTCGTTTTTCTTTATTTAAATTTCGTTTTTTCTTTATTTAAATTTCGTTTTTCTTTATTTAAATTTCGTTTTTCTTTATTTAAATTTCGTTTTTCTTTATTTAAATTTCGTTTTTCTTTATTTAAAATTCAATTTTTTCTGTATTTAAATTTCGTTTTTTTCTTTATTTAAATTTCATTTTTCTTTATTTAAATGTACCCTTTACTGTGTCAGTAATTTGTTAGTCAGAAAAATATTAGACTACCTTAAAAGTATTGCCTAAGTTAACAGACTGTGCGTTTTATATCAGTAGTGCAGTGTCCGTTCTCGGAGAATATAACCCTGCTCGCGTGAGGCGCGCCGCTAATTATATTTAGAATACAGTAATATATAACTGCTTATAAAGGAATAAATATCAAGGAGTAAATCAATGAAAATTTCTTTATTGGTGAAAAAAAATAAAAAATTATGCAACTGGTCGACCAATGAGAATGTCAGTCGACCAAGACGGCATCGACCGATTAGTCGACTAAACGACTAAAGTTGACAGCCCTAGACGTGTTGGTCCTTGATGTGGGGACAAAAACGCGTCAGCGCGTTGCGCACTGCCAGCATTTCTAGGCAGTTTATGTGTTGGAGCTTTTCCCGTTCCGACCATAGGCCGAAGGACGGTCTGCCCTCGAGCAGCGCTCCCCATCCCGAGGTGGATGCGCCGGTGGACACCATCCTCACCCTCGAGGAAGTCCCCAGGCCTACACCTGATTGGTACCAGTCGTTCGCCATCCAAGGCACCAGGGCTGTGACACAGTCCTGATCGACCTTGAGGCGTAAATGACCGGACACCCACGCTCTGCGCGGAAACCGCGCTTTCAACCAGAACTGCAGCGGGCGCATGCGGAGCAAGCCCAGCCGGAGAACTGACGATGCTGAGGCCATGAGACCCAGCATCCTTTGGAATTTTCTGAGCGGGGTGAAAGCGCCGCGGCGGAAAGACATCGCCGCGCGCTGAATGTTCAGCACGCGCTGTGGCGACAGCCGCGCTGTCATAGACTGTGAGTCCAGAACTATACCCAGAAACGGAATCGTTTGGCTGGGGTTCAGTGAACTCTTCGCCCAATTGACCGTGATACCAAGATTCTCGAGGTGATCGAGTAAAATGGCTCTGTGCTCTATGATCTGAGATCGTGATTGGGCTAGGATCAACCAGTCGTCCAAATAGTTCAGCACTCGCATGCCTCTGAGTCTGAGAGGAGCGAGCGCTGCGTCCATGCATTTCGTAAAAGTACGAGGTGCCAGGGACAAGCCGAAAGGCAGGACTGTATACTGGTATGTCTGACCCTCGAAGGCGAATCTCAAGAATCGCCTGTGATGTGACGCTATCTGTATTTGAAAATACGCGTCCTTCAGATCTATCGACATGAACCAGTCTTCTCGGCGAACATGCACGAGAATTTTGCTGGTTGTGAGCATTTTGAAACGGCGTTTCACTAATACTCTGTTCAGTCGTCTTAGATCCAGAATGGGTCTGATACCGCCGTCCTTTTTGGGGACTAGAAAGTATCTGCTGTATATCCCCTGTTCGCTTTGAACTCGGGGAACAAGCTCTATCGCCCCTTTGCTTATCAGTTTTGATATTTCGGCGCGAAGTAGGTGTGCTACATTCAGCGGTACCGAAGTTTCGACGCGCGCTAAGAAGCGCGGAGGGCGTCGATAAAACTGTAGCGAGAAGCCTCTCTTTATAATGCCTAAGACCCAGTCCGAAACCCCTGGAAGCGCTGCCCATGCATCTGCATGGTTGGCTAAGGGCCGGATACAGAGCGCGCTCTGTTCGCCGTGCGGCAGAGGTGCTACGGGGCTCACAAACATAGGCGTTATGCATGCGGCATTTGAGGCGGGGGGCGCGCTTAATACAGCGGGCGGAGCGCTCGCCCTCGACCTTACAACAGTGTTTGACTGAGTGAGGGAGAGCTGCGCGAGCCCCATGGGACTCATGTGTGCGAGTAGATGTGGGCTGGGAGCGGGCACATTTACTGCTCGTTTTTACAGAGAGCCTGTGATCTGATAGACATAGTGTTCGTGGGCACTGAGTAGTGGGCACTTTTACTATGTGGGGGGCGCAATCGACCTGAGTCGATTTTATTTGCGCGAGCCCTGAGTGCAGGGCTGTGCTTATGTGTAGAGATGGGCACAGAGGAGTGGGCATTGACACTACATTTATAGCACCATCGGCCGTGGCCGGAACACCAGAAAACACACTCTTTTCGAGACATATCTGGGTAGCCGTAAAAACGGCTTTTGAGTGCAGGCAAACGGGCACTTGTGCAGGCTTGCGCTTTGCAGAAAACGCTGGGACAGCCGCGAAGCTTGGGGCTGAGACAGCGAGGCGCTTGGGTGGTAGGCCGGCCGCAACGGGACTCACACACCTGCGCTTTCCTAGGCGGGCTAGGACTTCTTCGGGGCCTCTGGTTTCACCACAATCCTCGGTCGCGGCGTGCGCGCGGGGCGCCGGGCGCTCGATCGAGAGCGGGGTCTCGAGCTGCGCTGTTGAGGCTGCTGCGAAGAGGAGGCCGAAGGCGGGGGCTGAGGCTGTGAGGTTCGCGGGGTCCGTTTGTCTCGATCCGCCGTGGAACCAGAGCGCTTCGGTAGGAAGTGCTTGAAGGCTTGAGACGCTTTCTGGGCTTCGGTAAATCTCTCCACGAACTCGGAGAGAGAAGAACCAAAGAGGCCAGCGGAAGACAGCGGGGCGTCGAGAAACGCGATGCGCTCGGAATCGGCCATCTCCGTGAGCGTCAGCCATAAGTGCCTCTCAGCGACAGTGGCGGAAGCCATACAGCGTCCCATGGCTTGTGCGGCAGCTTTGGTGGCTCGGAGCGTGAGGTCCGAAGCACTCCTCAAATCCGCAATACAGACAGCATCAGGTCCAACCTCGTCCCGTTTACGGAGGAGATCACCCTGGAAGATCTGTAATGTAGCCATGGTGTGTAGCGCTGACGCGGCTTGCCCAGCGGCGGAGAATATTCGCGCGAGCAGCGTCGACGTCATGCGGCAGGCTTTTGAAGGCAACACCGGTTTAGTCCGCCGTCCAGCAGAGGGCGGGCACAGATGGGTCGCTATAGCCTGTTCCACCGGCAGCAGAGAGAGGTAGCCTCGTTCATTCGCCTTGTCCAGTGAGGAGAATGCAGGCGACACAGATGAGCGCGTACGCGCAGAGTAGGGCGCGTTCCAGGCCTTCGCAACTTCTTCATGTAACTCAGGAAGAAAAGGAGCGGGCTTAGATTCCGGAGAATTGCGCTCACCTGGGAGGAAGCTACCATCGAGCCGGGTGCGAGAGGGGGGCTCCGGTGCAGACCACTCGAGGCCGAGGCTCACCGCGGCCAACGCGAGTACTCACATGAGCTCCGTCTCGATGCTGGCTCTCACTGAGGGCTTTCGGGCAGGAGGCGCGAGGTCCTCAGAGCTCGCCCAATCCTCGCTGCCTGAAGCGAGGAGAGAACAGGAATCCTTTTCCCCTGACGCGGCCTCCGAAACAACTTCCTCTGATGAAGCGGCGGCAGGCTGCGGGCGCTGAGCATCAGGAAGTGATTCGGGGGAGGTCGGTGAAGCTGGCGGGCGAACCGGCGAGCTTGGTCGGGGTGGAGAGGGTTCCCGGGACCCGCTGCGAGCGGCGCTTCTTACGGCGCGGCATCGCGGCGGAGAATGCAGGCTTCGAGAAGGATGCCAGGCGGGTCCTCAGAGCCACCATAGGCAAAAGCTCGCAGTGAGGGCAGCCGCCGTCAGCGAGCGCGAGCGCTGCATGGTCCTCACCGAGGCAGGAAACACAGATGACGTGGTCGTCTCCCCCGGCGAGTGGGGCTCTGCACGAGCCGCAGGATTTAGGCATCTTTAGAAAGACGCCGCTCTTTTAGGGGGTGAGTGCTACGAGAACACTCACACACACACACAAAACAGAGCACAATAAAGGATATGGGCGTCGGAAAGCGCAGCAGGTACGGCTGTAGAAGGCGGCGTAGGCCAGCGACTTCGAGGGCTCGTCCCGCTTAAGTGCTTGCTTCAAACGACGCTGCTTCCGTGATCCAGCGATGCGTGCGCTTCGCTGAAGAGATTAAAATCAAGTGAATCAGCCTTCTCGAGCTCCTTTTATAGAGGTAAGCCACGCCCGTCTCGGCGGGAAGTGGCGAGGAGGGCGCGAAGCGCCCTCATTGGTCTGATGTTGCATCAGCCTGCGCTCGATAGGCTTATGCAGTTGCCGCAGAGCAGCCAATGAGCAGACAAGCCGTCTTGCTTCAGCTGTCTGCTGCTGCCGCAACGCGTTTTACATATATGAAAAATTAAAGGATAATTTTTGCTTCAGTGTTTCGTGAAAAGAGACTTTTCCGTAGCGTTTTGATAAACGCAGTACGAGAGAACTCTCGTAAGAGAACTACTATTTTCACAACAACTAGTTTAACAACAAAACTTTCCTCACCAGTCCCTCCAGGATTTCACGATTTTTTTGTGTGATTTTTGCGATCAAAATGACTGATTTTGTGGTGGTAATTTCCAGAAATTTGTGAAAAAATTTGCGATTTTTATATTTTATAATTAGGACATCACATTTACCATAATAGTATTATGTCAAATGCACAATAGTCATACATGACACAAATCACAAACAATGCATAAAGCTTGTTTATTTTGGTCTCATCAAATTAACTTTTAAAACAACCTATGGGTAATTTTTCTACCTGACCTATGTAAATAGGCTATTAACAGCAGGTGTAGTCATTTATACTGTAGAGCTGTGTGTAAATCCTGAGTTAAGGGGTCCTGAGCTGCAGTAGGCAACCAGTTACTTATAGTGCGGCGTTTTGCATGGCATCCCCACTGCGTATAGCTACGCAATACGAAGTGACCGTTCGAAAGGGAACTACTCGGTTACTATCGTAACCTCAGTTCCCTGAGAGTAGGGAACGAGTATTGCGTAGCCGGCCGCACTATAGTAACCTGGCAAGTTGGATGTGCAGTTGCCGCAGCACAGCCAATGATTGAGCCAGACACTCACTGTGCTAGCTGTGCAGCTGCTAGGGCTGGGTATTGTTCAAAATCTTTAGATCCGGTGCCAATATCGATACCGGTTCCTAACGATACTTTTTTCGATACCAATTTTATGTAATCCATTTTAACATAACACATTACCTCAGAAAAACTTTGGTTTTATTTTTCAGTTTGACTCATGCTCCTAGCCAGTACACAAAGGAACAAAAAAAGCACAAAGGAACAATTTTTATATATATATATATATATATATATATATATATATATGAGCTCATGCTCACCAAAGCTGAATTTGTTTGATCAAAAATACAGTAAACTTGTAATATTGTGAAATAGTATTACAATTTAAAATCTTATTTGAATATATTTCAAAATCATTGCTTCAGTGTCACATGATCCTTCAGAAATATGAAAACAGTTTGCTGCTTTAACATTTTGGATTTTTTTTTCATGATTCTTTGATGTATAACATATTCAAAAGAACAGCATTTATTTAAAAACGAAATATTTTGTAACATTACACGTGACATGTTTTAAGGTCACTTTTGATCACTTTAAACTTTAAAGCATCCTTACTGAAAACAAATTCTGATTAACCAACAGATTTTTGAACGGCAGTGTAGGCCTACATTCAGTAGGTCATTATTGCAATATAAACACTGTCAGAGGGATCAACAAGGTATATCTTCATTTACCATTCGAAGACGGAGCAACTTTCTGCTATGTTTACTCCGTGCACTGTCAAGGGCTTCATCATATTTGTCGCGGTACCGGTCTTTGCAGCATTTATTTTACCGCATATACTGCATCGCGCGCTGCTGGCATCGAGCCTGGAGAAATGTAGATACACTTTTGATCGACTTTTCCACATCTTTAAGGTAGCCTATTGTGTGTGTGCATGCTCGCGTCTCATATGAGTATGTGCACGGAGAGTTTGTGTGTGTGCGCTCGGGTCACATTGAGTATGTGTATGTGCGCGAGTTTGTGTGTGTGTGTGTGTGTGTGTGTGTGTGTGTGCTCGCGTTTCATATAGCCTAATGCGTGGAGAGTTTGTGTGTGTGCGCGTGCGTCTCAATATGTGCGCGGAGAGCTAGAGATATTTCAATTGGGTGATTATAATTTAATGTTTTGTGAGGTCTTTTTCATTTTTGTGATTATTTCGCGGTTAAATTAGGAATTATGCAGGATCGCAAAAAAATGCGACATTTTGTTGATTTTGCGTTGTATTCAGCGATCGCGGAATCGCGAAAAACTGGAGGGACTGCCTCACATCCTAAAAGAGCATCAGCGATAAGATTTTCTGCACCCTTCTTGTTGCGTTTGCCAATGTTAAAACCCTGGACCACCAAAGACCTAGCCTGACAAGCCAGACACACATCGAGATGTTGGGTCTGGGAACACATCATTGGCAGGACTCAATCCGAGGGCCGGGATAAACTGTTGTCTTTCAGATTCCCTCTGCACGCAATAGGATAGCGCTACAACCAACCAGAGCGTTTTCCCACCAGGAGCTAGTTGATAGATTAAACGTTTGCCGTATCCGGTCGGCAAAACTCGGAACACATCTTCCTTTTTTAAGAATGACTTCAGGTCCGTTCTTTGCTCTTTCCTCAAAGAAAAGCTTAACTCCAAGTCCTCCAGAGTCGCGGCCAAAGCCGATTCGAAAGAAACAAGTAACAGGGAATTCAGGCAGAACCGACACAACTCTGCCGTCATTATGTTAAGCCTGCCCGTCGACTCTATACACGATGTGATTGGCCTGACTAGAGTTTGGTTTTTCCAGCTCGCAAGCCAACGGAGAGTTGCTAGACGACACTGGCTGAAAATGACATTTGCTGCCGATAGGGTGCGTCTAGATTTCTAGGCTACCAAAGACCTGGGACGTAACATAAATTGGGGGCTCGTCCAGGATCTTTGGTGGTCCAGGGTTTTAAAAATATAGATTTAAAATGAAAATACCTCAGTTGAAATGTATCAAAATAAAATACCAAATACTGCGAGAAAAATATTTAAATACAAATACATTTTGTATTTTGAAAATACAGAAATTACATGTGAATTTAAGTATCCCTAGGCTGAAATCTGTCTGGACCCATTCTGAATGCAAAGAACATTTTAGTGAGTACAACCTCGTAGAAACTTTTGTTTTCATTTCACCTACCTCTCCCTCCATCATTTCAAAAACACCAGGTTTAAGGTGCGTGCCACTTCTGTACTTATTTCTGACCAGGTTACACTGAGGCCTATCTCTTGTGGTGAGCACTACTAAATAAATCACATGTAAAACTGTGGGAACTTTTCCTGCTGTCACGTACTGCTCTGAGACACAAAGGTTGAGGATCCAAATGCAGTATTTATTTAAAAGGGTTATCCACAATTGTAATCCAAATCCAGGCAAGGGTCATACACAAACAATCCAAGCAATAACAGATAAGGGCTGAGGCAAAGAGAGAAATCCAAGAGAACAGGGAGAGAATCAAGAAAACCAGGACACAGGAGAAACAGGATACAAACACGTTCAGAAAAGCAGTGAGACACATACAAGACTTCACAGAGACTGACAGAATGAACCAGGCTTTTACGGGGTGCTTCTCAATTAGGGTGACCAGACGTCCCGAAAAAATCGGGACAGTCCCGAAATCTATGATTCAAAACAGAAAGATATACGAAGCTTAGACGCAAACAAACTCAACAGCAGCAGCCACAGATCATTTATGTAGCTGAATATTTTACTGTTTAGATTTGATTATTTTATTTTATTTTAATTGTCAGCGTTGTTGAGGTTTGTATGATGAGTGTGTTGATGTCTAAGTGTGTCTCCATTTTTTTACACAAAAGATGTTGTAGCATTTTTAGAAGATTTCACACAGATCTCTTCATGTTAATGCATTACAGTGATCTTTCACAACAGCAGAAGTTTTTTTTAAAAAAAAAATCATATGCATTAATGCTTCATTTTCATAATTGTTTAAGTCAGTCATGAAACTACAGAAAACGCAGTTTTTTACAACTTTGGTTTCACGTGTTCATTGTCTTGCTGTAAATATTTCCTTTACACAAAATTTGCTGACTTCACTGTAAAAATAAAAGGTGCCTGGAGGAACCTTTTGGGGTTCTTCACTTTGCCACACCGGCGGAACCGTCTGTAGATCCTCTAGGCACCCTTTAAAAAGGGCCGGTTCTCTGAAGAACCACACAAGTTTCCTGAGGAACTCTTATATGAGGCACTGTGTGGAACCACTGTGGGTGCCTTCAGGAACCAAATTTCATTTTTTTTAAATATTTAATTTCATGTTGTTACTATGGTTACCTTTGACTTCTATTATAATAAACAAATTGAGCCAGATACAAAATAAGAATTGTTTATAACATATTTGATATTCATTTTTATACATACACTTCCATGCACATGGGAAAAAAATCTAACTATAGATTAATATCAATGAATACACAAAAAAATAGTATAATACATAAGCAACATGAATAATCAACCATGTATATGCAATAGGCTATACAAGAAATGACATTTCAACAAAATGCATGGAAACACATATGTTCCACGAAATAAATCAATGTAAAAAAAATTACATTTTGACTAATTAAAAATGTCCATCTTTACTTAACTTTAAAACATTTGTGTTTCAGTCCGATGGTAAGTCTGACATCACTGTTTCCAAGTCCAAAAGCTCTATCAGATGCCAAAAACAAACAGTGCTAATATGCACTCATTGTGCTGTAATATTCCTGAAAATTATGATCCTAACCTTTATCTCTATACCGAAATCTCTGATGGTTAGTAAAAATAAATAAATGTTGAAGTCTGGGATGCCGTTAGACTGGAGACTGTAATGTACACTATGGCTTTTGAAAAGCTTAAATGTGTGACTTGAATCAACAGTGTTCATAAATGGTTGTTGAGTATTCTCATGAAACAAGATAGAGGAAGCAGAAGTAGAGGCTTCAACCCGGAAACAGTATTAAGGTGCAGTAAAATTATCTGTTGTTCAGTGAATGTTCACTGGTGAATTCCAGTCATTTCAATAAGAATTTACATGGTCAGCAATTTCATTTGTGGTCAAAGTTGGTGTGAGGTACTTAAAGAGTTAGAAAAGTGAAAAGGTACAGCAGATTCGTTTTCCGTTTGTTTCTCCTCTTTTCTGGTGGATGGTCCAGGCACTTCAATGATTTTCAGGTCTACAGGAGGATTTTTATTCTTGTTCAAACTTGTATTTCAGCTTACCGAGATCCCTGCAAAGTACAACATTTACTGTTAGTAAGGTTATTAAAGTGATAGTTGTGAAAGTTAAATAATTTCCTCAGCCTTGTGACGTTCCAAACCTGTTTGACTTTCTGTCTGTGGAACCCAAAAGCAGATCTCAGGCATAATGCAACCCCAGTCACCGTTCAATTTCACTGCATGAGACACAAGCAGAAAAAAAATGTGTAAATCATTCATGAAACCATTCTTATGTACACTTGTCTAGTTCAATTCAATGCAACAAAGTTCACAACTCATGTGTTATGGGTTGTGTTGTAAGTCTTCTGAAGCCATATAATAGCTTTTTCCTTTTTTTTTGTCGAAAAAGACTAAACTTGAAGTTATAATTCAGAGTTAAAATGTCTTATATTCAAAAGCAAATGATAAAGATATAAGAAAAAAATGCAGTAAAATGAAGTAATCGTCGAGGTGGAGGCTTGGCTGTTATTTTTAATAACATGATGAAGTGCAAGTTACTGCCTGTTGAAAGTTCCAAGAGTTTTGAAGTTCAATTAATGAAGATTGACTTGCCCTCGCCTGTGATTTGTGCCTTGATATATAGGCCTCCTGGTTATAATAAGAATTTTCTTGATGAATTTTGTGAGTTTTTATCTGTGGTTGTTCCATCTGCTGACAGGATTTTGATTGTGGGTGATTTTAATATTCATGTTTGTTGTCCTGGTAAACCCATGACCAAGGAATTCTTGAACTTAGTTGATTCTTTTAACTTATCTCAATGTGTCTCCGGACCAACACAAGATCATGGCCACACACTTGATTTGGTCTTTTCTTTGGGGATTACGATAGAAAACATTTGTGTTGAAGAAATGGCCATCTCGGATCATATGCCTATTAGGTTTAATTTTACCTCTACAACTGATGACTGTCATCAGCCTCCATCATTCTTGTCCAGGGTTATCACTACTTCTACACCTAGTGCGTTCTCAACTGCTTTTACTGAATTAGCCCTTCATATTGAGCCTACCATATTGTCAGTTGTGGGACCTGATGAATTGGGGGACTCTTTTAATCATGTTTGCTCTGAGATTTTGGATAATGTTGCGCCTTTTAAAATGAGATGTCAAAAAGTAAAAAAAAACGACCATGGTTAAATGATGTAACGTGTAATTTGAGGCGGGTTTGTCGCTTGCAGAGCGTAAGTGGCTGAAAGATAAATTGCAGATATCTTATGATATTCTTAGAGAATCTCTATCAAACTATCAAAACACTGTTAGAGCTGCTAGATCTTCGTATTTTTCGCGTATTATATCACATAATGCAAATAATCCGAAGGTACTATTTTCAACTATAGATAAAGTACTGAGTCCGTCTATCAATTATTTTCCTTCCCCGTCTAAGGATCTGTGTGACAGTTTTTTAAAATATTTTATTGATAAGGTTGTTCTTATTCGGTCGAATATTGTGCCTATAGGCAATGTTGTAGCCGATATAATTAATCCTTTTCGTTGTTTAAGTAAATTTGAATCTATTACATTAGCTCAGTTGGAAAAGATAATAATGCATTTAAAGCCGACTACCTCACTTTATGACGTTCTCCCATCGCGATTGTTTAAAGAGGTTGTAGACACTATTGGTCCTAGTATACTATTGATTATCAATAGTAGTTTATATCATGGAACTGTACCATCAGGGTTTAAGCATGCTGTTATTGAGCCGGTTTTAAAAAAAACATAATTTGGATTCACATGAGTTAAAAAATTTCAGACCTATTTCGAAATTGCCTTTTATGAATAAGATTTTAGAGAAAGCTGTCCATAATCAACTTACAGATTTCTTGATTGTAAATAACATAATGGATTTTTTACAGTCTGGATTTAGGAATATAGCACAGAATCAGCATTATTGAAGGTTACAAATGATATTTTGTTAAGTATTGACTCCGGGAAAAGTGTTGCCTTAATGATGTTAGATTTAAGCGCAGCCTTTGATACTTTAGATCACGCAATTTTAATAGACCGCCTTAGAGATTATGTAGGGATCAATGGTGTAGCCCTTAAGTGGCTTTCCTCTTATTTGCATGACAGGACATGCTCTGTTAAAATTGGAAATTATGTCTCTGCTTCCACTGCTATTTCTTGGGGGGTTCCTCAGGGATCAATCCTTGGTCCGACTCTGTTCTCACTGTATATGTTACCCCTGGGGTCTATTTTTAAGCAGCATAATATTAACTATCACTTGTATGCTGATGATTTACAATTGTACCTTCCTTTGGAGTGTGATGGCTGTGCATCTTTTACTAATTTTTATAAGTGCTTGACTGAGGTAAAGGGATGGCTAGCAAATATTTTTTTACAATTAAATGAGGATAAGACTGAGTTTATTATGTTTGGGAACAAGGAGCTTGGGAATGCTCTGGCTGGAAATAATAGACTACTGTCCAACAATATGCAAAGTTATGTAAAGAACCTTGGAGTATTTTTTGATTCTGAATTACGCTTTGATCATCAAGTTAACAGCGTTGTGAAATCTTCTTTTTTTCATTTAAGAAAACTGTCTAAACTGAAACAAATCCTTTTGTTCAAGGACTTGGAGATTGTTATGCATGCCTTTGTTTCAACCCGGCTGGACTATTGTAATGCTCTTTATCTGGGCATAAGTGAATCACTGGTTACTCGTCTTCAGCGTGTCCAGAATGCTGCAGCGAGATTTTTAACAAATACCAGAAAGCGGGATCACATAACACCTTTATTGATATCCCTTCATTGGCTACCTGTTAAATACAGAATACAATACAAAGTGTTGATGTTTGTTTTTAAAGCACTACATGATGAAGCTCCTGAGTACATAAAAGACATGTTAATTCCTTATCAGTCTCAACGTCACCTTCGCTCCTCTCAGAATATGCTCCTAAGCGTCCCACGGTCTCGCCTGAGGCGTAGTGGAGATCGCGCTTTTTCTGTTGCGGCTCCTGCACTTTGGAATGTGTTGACACTATCCTTAAAAACCTCATCAGGCATGGATATTTTTAAAAAGGAATTGAAGACTTATTTATTCAATCAAGCCTTTGGCGTTTGATTAGGTCTGAGAACTGTGAGTGATTTGTTGTTTGATTCTCTTGTGTCTTGTTTTAATGTAACTTAATGTCTGTATGTATTTTAGAGTTCTTGATTAGCCTACTTATGGACAGCACTTTGGTCCATTCTAATGGTTTTGAAAGTGCTTTATAAATAAAAGTTGAGTTGAGTTGAGAAAAAAATGCATAGCATTATTTGTGAACCAAACCTAATATGAATGAGTAACATGAATGAGATTTGAGAGCATGAGGGAAGATTTTCAGAGAATAACTGATTAAAAAACACAAGTACACAGTCAAACAATACAATTTCACACAGAGAAAGTTCATAGTAATAAAGTACTTGCATGTGGTTCAGGTAACTTACTGTAATTCAATGTTGCCACTGAAATGTTCAGATTATTTTAGAAATGTAATGGTTGTGGGGAAACAAAAGAAAAAGCTGATTATTCACAACATAATATTTATTGACCAGTAAATGGCTTTAAAATGGTATTTGAGAGAATGAGGGCACATGTAGTAGGCTAAGTAAAGTTAGGCTAAACAAAAACAGACCAAACTATATTAACCTGCTTTTGTTATTCATAACAAACGCCAATGACGACTAAATTAGTTAGGCTATATCAGCAATTTGAAGACACAGTTGTACAGAATGTTGAACTGAATGACTAAATCAATCTAAGACAATAAGTCAATAATTTCCATTTGTTCATTAGATCAATTTAGTTAGCATCGCGGCTAAAACCTTCATACCAGATACTGTGCAATAAACGAGTTGTAAACACTGTAAAAACGTAGTAATGTATAATAAATTTAGTTTATATATGTGTGTGTGTTTGAATATTACTCTGTATATATATATATTTATTTGGCGAGTTTACAAACCTTGTAACGGAGAGCCGAACAAACGGCGGAAGCTTTGATGAAAGGAGCCGTTACTTTCAAACCCTATGACGTCGATCAGCTGAGCTTTGTTGTGCGCGAGCAGCGCGAGCATCACTGAAGCGACGACAGCAGAGGAATAGCAGCAGTTTCGCGACAGAATAAAACTTCTCTCCTCCTGGTTCTTCTTCTTCATATTATTAATATTATTATTATTTAGTGTTGTTGTTTAAGGTTTAAATTACTTAATAAAATAGCCTAGGCCTATACTAAGTAAATGTAAGTTACCCAAGTGAAAAAGACGTGGGCTACTGTTAAATGTATTAAAATGCATTAAAGTATATTTGTATTGTAGGCCTACTAAAAACACACTCAAGTACATTTTTAATACATTTAATAGTACGTCTTTTTCACCTGGGTATGTATACTGAATCAAACTTAAGTAGCCTATAATAATAATAATAATAATAATAATAGGATAATAATAATCTTATTCTGGCCTCACTGAACCATTGGGTTCCTCCAGACGCTGGCTTTAACATAAGAGATCTTCCAGGAACCACTTAAATGTTAAAAGATCTTCCAATAACCCTTTTATCGCATTCAAGTTCCTCTATTTTCCCCCAAAGCACTTCGAGGTCTCATGGTAATGAAAAGGTGACTCCAGAACCTCTGAACTAAATGCAAAGTGCTTAAAGGATCCCATAAGTTCCAGCAAGAACCTCAAAGATGGTCAATGCTCCTCCAGTAACCCTACTATAGGAGAAAGAGCTTTGAGGCACCTAAATGACATTTTGAAGTTCCTTGAGTATCTGACAGGATATTTGAGGCTCCTTTAGTTTTTACAGTGTACATGTTAGAGTACATGTGGCATACCACAAATTCATGTTGAGATGTACTGTATATGTCTTTTACTAGTAAACATTTTGTGTGTGTGTTTAGGTTTTTTATAAACGTAAAATAATTCTGCTTCAAGTCAGTTCAGTTGAGCTGGTGCTCCTTTGAATTAGTTTTAACATCAAATACAGTTCACAAGATATTTTATATTCAATTTCCACTTTTTACTTTAAGAATAAACTATATTTAATTTCATTGAGACAAACATCGATGCTCACAATCACTTTTTAAACAAGTCATTTTTAATTGTATGACTAGTGCAAAACACAGGAATGATCAGAAGAAAGTTGCCAAACCACCAAAACACCAAGATCCCATGAAATCAACTGATGTGAGCTTTGCTTTTTATATTATTTTAAAGTCATCTTCTAACTTTAAAATGTAAATAAAGCCACATATTAAAATTTATTTTGATTTCACGGGGTCTTTAAAACGTATATATTTGGTGCACAAAAGTATTTTAAAATGTGATATTAAAAAAATCATACAGTAATCTTCAGTAACAGAAATTATCATTGTAAATTGAAATAAGCACATATAAAAAAAGTACAATAAGTGTTTGCCAGTTATGAAAGAACACAAACATATCCTTCACTCCTCAGATCTGCTGCAGATGAAGTTGAGTTTGACGTGTTCAGGACGGCTGATCCAGCGCTGATCTCCTCCAGACTGAACTGCTCCAGATCTCACTGCAGACTCACAGTCCTCGTCTCCTGTGCCGTTCCCTGGAGCCCAGTTCTGATAGCACACGGTCTCTCCGCTCACCCAGAACCAGAGGCCCACAGTGCAGGAGTGACGTAAACCCAACCACACCGCCTCAGTAGACGCACGTTTAACCACATTCATCACACGACGCTGCATCTCCTCTGACTGAACCGAGACCAGATCCGTATAATTCTGTCTGCAGTATCTCAGAGCTTCAGGCCACGTCAGATTCTCTTTGATCAGAATCAGTTTATCTGGACACAAAACAAACCACAAGCAAAAACTAGAGAGAGACTGATCAAAAACAACATGCAGAACAAACACTGTGGAGGAATCTGTCATGTCGGACATGTAGCGTGAACTTTAAGATATCTGGAGGTGATGGATGGATTGTGTGTGTTTGTGAGGATCTGCTCACCTTCATGACACACAAAAGGAAATTGGAGGTTGCAAGTTTTGTCATGCCATTGACCCAGAGCATAGATCACTACACAGTTTTCACTTCCTCCACTATTATCAGGTTGACCAGAATCCCAGTCTCTGAATGAGGAGTCACTCTGATCTGACCACTGCCATGAGTCTCTGACTCTGAACAGACCGATCCAGACATCATTAGATATGTGATTATCATTGATGAACTTCTGAATCTGTTGACTCTCATTCTGGTTCCTCACACTGACCAGATCAGTGTGATTCTGTCTGCAGTAACTCTGAGCGCCTCTCCAGTTCTTCATCTGATTGACAAAGACGAGTCCTGTGTTTGCTTTAAGAAAAACACATGGATACCGATTCATGAATCAGTTTGTTCATCATTCTTACGCTGGTTCATGGTTTTTAATGTGAATAAGAGCAGCGAAGCATCAGAAACACGTGACATTCAAAGACTGTTTCTACAGTTGATGATATATTAAATATTCATGATGTTTTTGCTGATAAAACATTAAGTAACAATTGTGAATATTTTGATGATTTTCAAACTCTTTATTTCTCCATTATGGTTTGATATGATATCAGTATACATTTTGCTTAAATATAATTCTCTGTATTCTCTAATAGCAGATTCTCAAAGTTATCAACAACAAAAGATCAACATGCATTAATTAAAGAAAATACCCCAATCCTATATCGGTTTGTCTTTAGAAATTGACTTCAAGTTGTCTTTGCTATATTTATGACCACATTAAACAGCAGAAGAAATTAGTATCGCATCAAAATTTTGTACAGTATATGGTGTATCTTTTTATAAGAATGTTTATATGAATGTTTATTGTGATTGTATGGAGCTGCACTTACTGTTAGATGAACTGCAGATGAAAGTCAGGCTGATACTACATGAAGAATCATGCAATTCTCCATTTTTCATGAAAGCACACTCATCTCTGCCATCAGGTTGTCCAGATCTCCAGTTCAGATAGAGCGCAGGTTCACCTGAAGACCACTGCCATTTATCAACACTCGTCCTCTGCAGCCCAATCCAGATAGACTCAACACCTCCATCATTCACACTCTTCTTCAGCTTGTTCATGTCGTTCATGTTGTCAACGGTGGCCAGATCTGTGTAATTCTCTCTGCAGAATCTCTGAGCTTCAGTCCAGTTCTTGCCCACGTTTATAAAGTGATACTGACGCTGAACACATTCAGATACGGAGCAGAGAGCTGTGTAAAATAAAGACAATTGCACAAATAAATTATTTATAATAAACAACAACAAATGAGGGTAAATAGAAAAATAAACATCTAAACATTAAATATTTGTTATTATTATATGTGAATTTGTAAAAAAAAAAAAAAATTGGAATAAATGCAACAAAATGTGAATATATAAATAAATGTGTAGGCCTACATAAATGAAGGAATTAAATATCCATTGTTATTGTTAACTAAAACTAGAGCAATCATTTTTGGTTTTTGAAATAAAGCTAAAATAATATAAAATATAAATATTATGAAAAACGTAAATTTAAAATGTTGCCTTAATTGACAACTGACTGGAAAAAAAAAAACAAGTTTAAATTGAAGTACTGAAATTACTACAACTAAAATAAAAATTAAAATTTATGAAATGCAACAGAATTACTAAACCTAAACTAGAATTAGGCAATACCTGAAAATATAAAACTGAAAGCTATTACCCAATATTAATAAATATTTTAATAGTAAAAATAATATTAATATAAAACTGAATAGATAAATGAATAAAAAATATTCATGATTATGGGAGTTGTGAAAGAGAGCGTTTGATTTAATGCTTTTCATAACAGGGTCAAACCTGATGAAACTATAAACCATAAATAAAACAACAAACACACTCACCAATGAGAAGAAGAATCAAATATAGAGTTTGGGCCATTTCTGAGGAAGAAACACAGTGAAAAATTCAAAAAATCATATTCATTTTCAAAGTAAAACATGATCATATAATAAAAAACATTTTAGCAGCAAAACTTGATTCACAATCATTGAGACAATATTAACATCTGAAAGTGTAATTGTGTTTGAAGAATGAACATGTTCTTACTTTAGAGGTCGTGTGTTTCTGTCCTGAGTCTGATGTTTCTGTCTGCAGATTTAAACTACGTGATTATTATATCTGCTCTCATCCCTCATTCAGCTCATCACGTCACTTGTTTATTTCTCTGAAAACCCGTATTTCATATTTTACTTCCTCTATATTTGTGTGTTTTTCCATCTCTTTCCCCTTATTTGCATCTTGACGTCTGTGTCAGTCTGTATCAGTCTATGTTAATATGGACCTTGATCAGAACATTATATACATATGAACATTCATAATTTATATTTTAACTTTAATAACTGAACAGTTTCTCTAATGTTATTGCTGAACTGTATAACTCGTGTTACATCCCTGTTCAACTTGACGTGTGTTTGTGTTTCTCTGTTTTTGGTCACTTTTTATCTGTTTGTGTGTGAACTGAACAACCCACTAATGATCTGATTGATGAGGGTTGAGTTCATTAGTGAAGACTGGTGATACTGGTTACTGAGAGCCTTTAAAAGCCCCTGTTTGAGACTCCAGTCAAAGAGAAAGAAACGTGTGTGAGATGAAGGAGTGAGTTTGACTATTGAGAGAGTTTGGCTGTGTCTGAAATCACAATCTCTCTTAAAGTCGGTGCTTATTTTGAATAAGAAATTACTTCATGACCAGTAAAAAAGAATGTCCTATGTGTGTGTGTGTGTGTGTGTGTGTGTGTGTGTGTGTGTGTGTGTGTGTGTGTGTGTGTGTGTAGTATGAATGTAAACCAGACGTACTACATTCGCCAGGTTGTCATTATCATGTGACCTACCAGCGTCATTTGCGTCGCTTCACTACCATTCATCAGTCCTCTCCTGTGGCCTCATGGGATAGTAAAGTGTTCATCATATACACACTTCAGAATCTCACAGGAAGAAGTAGATCATCCGGGTACTTTTTAACAACTCTTTTATGAGTGCTGTGAATTCAGACATACTTCTACTGTCACATACTGTCTTCACCGACTATATAGTGATGAATGGGATTTCAGATGTAGCCTTTGTGTTGAGAAGAGGGTTTGAGGGATTAAAAAAAGACAAAATGAAGAGAAAGGAAAGATGTTTCCTTGTTGAGGAGGAGACACGACAGACATTCACAACAGGGACGAGATAAAGACATTAAAGTGCTCATATCATGCTTTCATTCCCCTGAAGTCCATTTCTAATGTTAGTAAAGGTTGTTGGACTCTCATTATCTCACTGAAATAATATCATCATCTTCTGCTGCTGCTGTTTCAGAATAAACGTGTCTTTATTTCCTCCATCTAAATACCTGATTGTGATTGGCTGGAATGCGGACATTAAAACATTGTTATGCGTTTTTAGAATTCATCTCTTTGTGAATTTTTATTATTTTTGTTTTGTTTCATACTCCTGCTGTTTACTGTCTGTTTTTTTTTTTTTTTTGTCTATAAAACATGAACACATTTGCATGTAAACATCCTCATCACTCATTTGTTTATGTCCCCGTTTAGACGTTCAGGCTGGACAACATTTACATTTCTGACGTGAAACAGGAGAAACAGAGTGTTATTGTTCTAGTCATATTTCATTAAATTTAATTCAGGCTTATTCATTTGCAGAGATGGGTATAAATACATTGTTACGTCCCAGGTCTAGGGTCCAGGAGTATAACATAAATAAAAGTCTTTACATCTGACTGCTAATTTTATTTATTAAAAAGTTGTTAAAATGGTCACTGTCAGCACATGACATCAAAAAGGAAGCATATTGGCTTCAGGGTTGGGTCAAGGCCAAAATAACAAACAATGAATCTACCCTTTTCCCCAAAGAAAACTACTATTTTCACAACTAGTTTAACAACAAAACTTTCCTCACATCCTAAAAGAGCATCAGTGATAAGATTTTCTGCACCCTTCTTGTGGCGTATGTCAATGTTAAAACCCTGGACCACCAAAGTCCTAGCCTGACAAGCCAGACACACATGGAGATGTTGGGTCTGGGAACACACCATTGGCAGGACTCAATCCGAGGAGCGGGATAAACGGTTGTCTTTCAGATTCCCTCTGCACACAATAGGATAGCGCTACAACCAACCAGGGCCCGGTTTCCCAAAGCGTTCTTATCTCTAAGTAGTTCTTAACCTATTCCTTAACCTCTCTCTTAACCTTATGGCACGATTCCCGAAACGTTCGTTCGCTAAGTACATCTTCTGTAAGTCATACGTTCGGAAGGTTGGTCTGGACCACTCTTAGCTTTACCTTATCACTGTTGCAGGTCTATATGAATATAATTCTGAAGTTTTAATACACCCAGACAGTATTAAATTAGGCTAATTCAAGTGTTTTCATGCAAAGAATAAAATTGTCACTACACTGATTGTTGTTAGATTTTTAATTATATTATTATACAATAATTAAAACGCTCTTTTAAAGGCCAGTGAAAGCATAGGCTACTGTCAGTTAAGTCCTATTCGGACGCTAATATTGTTTCTCATGGGCTCGTCCGGTATTTTAAACATTTACAGGAGTAAGTCGGTGATTTTAGTGCCGTCCGAATCCATAATATCAGTGTTTTTCTCACCCAACCCGCGTAAAAATCCCTGGCCAAATTAGTACCTTCTGCTTTTTGACAAACAGGTCGTGTGGTAATTTAATTGCCGTCTGAATCCACATCTCTGAGTTTACAAGAAGAGATTCAAAATTCACGGTTTAAATCCTTTTTGATGCACTGCCGATCACCGTACGCAAGATGTAAACTTTTATTACTGAAATGCTGGAAAGTATTTACAAGAACAATATTTCATCGCAGCTCCACCTCAGCGAACAAAAATGGGAAAGAGAAGAAGGCACGTAAATTTTTGAAATGGTTATTGTGGCAGCAATATATGTTACAATTTTAAAATATGTAAGCTAGGCTATTATAGGCTATTATAGTTTGGATTATTTTTTATAATATCCAATAATCATAATAAATTGCAATTTCAACTATTTCTGAAGTGCTTAATTTATAAAGAACACCGCTTTCTCACATAAACAGCCCCTGCACGAGAGAATAATTGATTCTCGAGTCATCGATATCAAACAATTCAGCACCATCGCCACGGACAGCGCCCGGTAACGTCGCACGTAAGAAGGTATATCTTAAGCAGCTTCCTAAGGTATGGTTCGGGGAACACACTTAGGAACATAAACAACTTTGGTAAGATATATCTTTCGAGCTTTCTTAGCGCGCTAAGAGTGAACGTTATCAGGAAACCGGGCCCAGAGCGTTTTCCCACCAGGAGCTAGTTGATAGATTAAACGTTTGCCGTATACGGTCGGCAAAACTCCGAACACATCTTCCTTTTTTAAGAATGACTTCAGGTCCGTTCTTTGCTCTTTCCTCAAAGAAAAGCTTAACTCCAAGTCCTCCAGAGTCGCGGCCAAAGCCGATTCGAAAGACACATCTTCTTTGTTTTCAAGTAACAGGGAATTCACGCGGAACCGACACAACTCTGCCGTCATTATGTTAAGCCCGCCCGCCGACTCTATACACGATGTGATTGGCCTGACTAGAGTTTGGTTTTTCCAGCTCGCAGGCCAACGGAGAGTTGCTAGACGACACTGACTGCAAATTACATTCGCTGTCTCTAGGGTGCGTCTAAATTTCTAGGCTTTTAATTTATATGTCTATGTGATGTTTTTAATACGCTTTAAGACAAATCATGTGTAAATTCATGAGTCGACACCATTGCTGAGTATTTTCTCCTTAAAACTGCAGTGAACCAAAGACAGTCAAAAACACGCTTTGAAATCGCTGGTGTTTCTGACGTCGCAAACTACCTTGTAAACAATCAGATAAACGTGTGATCGTCAACCAGTGGATCTCTGAGCTGCTGTGAGTGAGTGGAGGCATATTTGCATATTCATAGAACAGCGTATGCTAAATGAGGCAAGGGTGTACAGTTACATTCAAGCTATTTTGCATGAAAAAAATTTCACAGGAAAAAAAAAACATTTAAATATGTAATTTTGGTGATCAAAGATGATAAATGACTCTTGCGCCCGACGCAAATCTAAAATGGGTTGGTCTGAAGTAGCTACATTACTCATAGGTGTGGTTTGGGCGTAACGTGAAATAAACCAATCAGAGCGACATCTCACATTCCCTTTAAAGGGCACCTATTATGCCCCTTTTTAGATGATGTAATATTGGTCTTGGGTGTCCCCAGAATGCATTTGTGAAGTTTCAGCACAAAATACCCCACAGTTAATTTATTATAACCATTTGAAAATGTCATTTTTGGGGCCTGTTTTAAAAAGAGCTGTTTTGTGTGTACCACTTTAAATGTAAATGAGCTGCATATCCCTGCCCTGCTGCTGGACCTAGATGATGAAGAGAGTCTGGCACAGAATAAACACGAATGAGAATGGACTAAACGTCTCGGAATGGTTATTTGATACATTTATGTTCTTACAAAGTTTTAATCGCGTCCCCTTTGCCATTATGGATGTGCAAAACACACACACACACACACACACACACACACACACACACACACACAAACTGTGATAACGTTCGCGCATTTTTTGAAACTACACACACAAACGATTTATTTATTTATTTCTTAAGGGGAGGGAGATAGACGTTTATATAGCCTACTGTCTATGGAGATAGAGCAGACCTTAATTTATTTACATTTGTAAATGCTGCAAAAAAAAATGCCTACGTGACATAAAACTGTCTGACGTTGTTTGTTGAGACATCCTATGACGACGACAATAAATAGCTTTAGACGCATTTGTTGTTGAACTGGCTGACATCGATTGAAATGACTATTTGCTCAAAAATCATAAAATATACTTACTTTTTCTGGAGGTGACGTTGGATCGCGAACTGTAGGCAACGATCCACACTTGAGGATTAACTTTGACCCTCGTTCACTAAACAGTCAGTCAGAAAATTAATCTCGTATTTAGGAAGTTTAAGTGGTGCCTTTTCTTCATAAATAAAATCCATCCGCTGCGTTTTCGGTGGCTCTGATGTCAGTGAAGACTAGAATGTCCATTCTTACATCCCACAACAGAACACCTACACTTCTTATGAGACATTACCGGCTGTCGTTGAAACGATGGCGATGGTGTGCAGAACAGATCACCGAGGGCGGGGTCTATGCCAAAACCAGATGTCAATCAAATCACGTTGGTGGGGCTTAGCTCATTTCTACGTCACAATGAGGGAAATCTAGAACAGGGTGTTCTGAGACAGTGCTTATGATTTATTGAGATAGTAAAAAAACTACTGGGTGGATTTTTATCATTCTAGGGTGGTTTTGCTCACACACTGCCAACACACATTTATGTTCAAACACCATGTAAAAGTGAATTTTGCATAATAGGTGCCCTTTAAGAGCAGGCACACTTGTTCCATGGCGGATTGCTATTATAACGGTGGATTTGCCAGGCACACGCCAGGAGCGGATCACAGCCGAGAAGACCAACGTTCTATTCAGGGCCGTAAAACACAGAGAAGTGACATTGGGGATGGAGAAACCCAACCAAATTAGCTTCGGTTAAACAGGCGTATAATAATTTGGGTAAATGTGTAAGCTAGATTTATGCCTATTTTTTCACATCTTCATGGACACAACAATAATTTCCCTTGTGTTAATATTTTTCCTTGTAATAATGTATATGTGATTTGCAAAAATGAAAACTGATGCTTCTGTGCAGATGAGAGAATCAAAGTGTATGCGCGTTGTGCACACGCTACATTGATTATGGCCAAGCATGCGCCCTCAAAATAGCATCTGAATAACATGCGCAACGCGCCACTGACTTTAGACTAGGTTTTTCCTGGTCAGTGGCGGAATTGTTTTCTAAACCTGCAAAATAGCACCAGGGAACGTTTGCGCTGAAACACGCCTCCTCTTTTCGCTGCACCACCCCCGGGAGCGCAAGTTCATTCCTTAATTTACCAACGTGCATCTGTGGAGGGAAAAGCCCGCTGTGCACAGGTGCAAAATAGGAATGATACATGCGTTAGTATACAAAGTCAATTGCGCTGGGTGCAAGATAGGGCCCTATAAGTTTTTGAATAAAAGTTGGTGCCCTTTCGAAACATTTACTCGTATTGTGTCGCTAGACACTATGGGGAAAACTCATTTTCTCTGAACCTTTAATTCAAAAGCACAGTGGCACAGCCATAACAGAGCGGCGATCTGGGTTCTGAGCACGGTGACTCGAGGTTACTCGCTCCTGTTCGCTCGCAGGCCTCCCCGATTCGCGAGCATAGTCGATACATCGGTGAAGAGCAACATGGTTCACGTCCTCCACACCAAACTAATGAGCTTACTTTCGCTTAAGACCGCATTACTGCTAGCATTAGCATCAGTCACGCGAGTAGGAGACCTGCAAGCTCTCTGTCAGCACTTCCTGCCTCGAGTTTGGGCTAACGACTCCAAGGTTGTCCTCAAGCCGAGGCATGGCTACGTGCCCAAAGTGCTCTCTACTCCGTTCAGAGCACCAGTGATTACGCTGTCCGTTCTTCCCGATTCAGAAGACGAGTGTCAACCTCACTTACTCTGCCCTGTTCAGGCCTTAAGAGTATACATTCAGCGCTCTGCCGAAGTAGAGACTATCCCGTTGGGTAGTGGATGCTATCGTGTTGGCTTACGCTTCGATGGGCCTTCAATGCCCCCTCGGAGTCAGAGCTCACTCTACCAGAGGCGTGTCTATTGGTGACATCTGTGCGGCGGCCGGCTGGTCCTTGCCGTCCACCTTCAACAGATTTTACAATCTGGAGGTCCCTCTGTCCCCACAAATCCTCTCTGTCTAGCTGGAGTTGACCTCGAGGCAAGCTCAACCCGCTATTACCCTTCCAGAGGCTCCGATCTCAGTCCGAGCCCTTCATTGTAGGCATATCTTGCTCTTCGCCCTACACATAGGGACCCTCAATGGAGCGTTCCAGGCTAGGGCCACAGAACATGTCGTTCTGCTCATAAGCACAGCGTGATTGGATTGGTTCCCCATAGTGTCAAGCGACGCAATATGAGTAAACATTTCGAAAGGGAACGTCTCGGGTACTTGCGTAACCTTGGTTCCCTGAGATAACGGGAATGAGTATTGCGTGGACGGCTGTGCTATATCACTTCATGTCTGGTGTTCATTGCTTCATTCAAATGAAACTTGATTCCTATGGCGAAATGAGCTGCTTTTATAGGCAGACGCCCAGCCGTGATTGGCTCACTCAGACACGCTGTTTCGCCATGGGTTCGTGCAGTTCCCCCTGAGCAGCCGATGAGCGCACTCAGATCACCGCTCTGTTATGGCTGTGCAGTGGCACTGCACTTTTGAATTATAGGCTTAAAAATGTGTAGAAAAGGAGTTTTCCCCATAGAGTCTAGCGATGCCATACAAGTTCCCGTTATCTAAGGGAACCGAGGCTATGTAAGTAACCGAGACGTTATCTCCTTATATTGAACATATAACATCATATCATCTAAATAAATACTATGTACATTAATTAAACCCATAACTGATATTTAATTCTGGAAGCTTGTAGACAGTAAAGTCATATTAATGTATTTCTTTGGAAGATCACATAAGCTGCAAGACAGCATGAACATATGAAAATAAAAGTTTTTTTTCTTTCTGATAAATATCTGATGCCTTAAAATCTTTAAACAAACTTTCACAAATATGTCAACTCAAAAGCCCTGAAGAGTTACAATCTCATTTACATATGACAATGAAACTTTGTTTGAATATTATAGAAAATACAATTAAAACATTACTTTTTCTGAAAATTCTTATTTTGTTGTTTCATACTCCTGCTGTTTACTGTTGTCTATAAAACATGAACACATTTGCATGTAAACATCCTCATCACTCATTTGTTTATGTCCCCGTTTAGACGTTCAGGATGGACAACATTTACATTTCTGACGTGAAACAGGAGAAACAGAGAGTGTTATTGTTCTAGTCATATTTCATTAAATTTAATTCAGGCTTATTCATTTGCAGAGATGGGTATAAATACATTGTTACGTCCCAGGTCTAGAGTCCAGGAGTATAACATAAATAAAAGTCTTTACACCTGACTGCTAATTTTATTTATTAAAAAGTTGTTAAAATGGCCACTGTCAGCACATGACATCAAAAAGGAAGCATATTGACTTCAGGGTTGGGTCAAGGCCAAAATAACAAACAATGAATCTACCCTTTTCCCTGAAGAAAACGTATTACCCTCTCAAAGAAAAAGTCTAAACTAAACACAGGTACTGAACTGACTCCCTTACTAACCAAAAACAACATACATTAAAAAACAAGAGAAAATGAATATTCACAACAAAGAAAATGGCACCCAACCCCTACAGCTTCTGTGTTTAAGTGATATTTACAGTATTTATAGTAACAAAACTGCTATTTTCACAACTAGTTTAACAACAAAACTTTCCTCACATCCTAAAAGAGCATCAGTGATAAGATTTTCTGCACCCTTCTTGTGGCGTATGTCAATGTTAAAACCCTGGACCACCAAAGTCCTAGCCTGACAAGCCAGACACACATGGAGATGTTGGGTCTGGGAACACACCATTGGCAGGACTCAATCCGAGGGCCGGGATAAACGGTTGTCTTTCAAATTCCCTCTGCACACAATAGGATAGCGCTACAACCAACCAGAGCGTTTTCCCACCAGGAGCTAGTTGATAGATTAAACGTTTGCCGTATCCGGTCGGCAAAACTCCGAACACATCTTCCTTTTTTAAGAATGACTTCAGTGCCGTTCTTTGCTCTTTCCTCAAAGAAAAGCTTAACTCCAAGTCCTCCAAAATCGCGGCCAAAGCCGATTCGAAAGACCCATCTTCTTTGTTTTCAAGTAACAGGGAATTCACGCAGAACCGACACAACTCTGTCGCCATTATGTTAAGCCCGCCCACCGACTCAATACACAATGGCCCTCATTTATCAATCTTGCGTAGAAACGGGCGTATATATTGGCGTAAGATTATGCTTACACTCCTCTCATCGCCTGATTTATGAAGCTGTGCGTACCTTTGAAATCCAGGTGTACGCAATACCTGCCCTTGATAAATGCCGCGGCTGAAATCGATCGTCATTAGAATAACACGCCCCAATATATTCAAGTCTCCGCTTCCCCCACGCCCTCATTTTACGCCATGGACACACGGAAGACGGCAAAGAAGAGAAACTTCTTTGAGAAAGAGAAAGCAAAACCAGGGAAGTGGAAAGAAACAAAATTGATTTCTAGATTTTTATTATTAATGACGCTTATTGTTTAGAAGAATAATGTCGTTATTATTATTTTGTATTATTATTATTATTATTTAAAAGAAGAAGAATGGCATTTTTATTATTTTGTCAGTCTGAATTATTTTTTTGGTCATTGAAAGCCTTTCATTTCTAAACCCAGTCCGTGCATACCTGCCGGGCCTAACCCTGGCCTAACCATCGTTTCAAAGAATAGTACAACGGCGAGCGCGTCGAGTATAAATGCCTCGTCCGTTTGGGGAGGTGCGCGCGCAGTCTGCGGAGACTCGCGCTGCGGAGCCAGGCGAAAGTATAAACAAGGCTTGAAACGTCAGGTAAAGCGCACAGGCTCGCAACTTAAGGAATACATATGCCTACAATTCAAATGCTTTGGTAAAGTCACACAAATTAAACATTGAAGTCCATGTTGCACAAAAATAAACACTGAAGTTTATAATTACTATGTTGTTGTTTTTTTACAGTGGGTCATAATATATTATATCTTTTAGTTTGTCAGTGCGTTTTGTGGTGTTAGGAATTGTTTTTCTGCGCATTCCCGCACTCAAAACGTGCGTACACCACCTCCTGAGCTGGCGTAGGATTTGAGCGTGCCGTACGCCAACGTCCATATTGATAAATCTCAAAGTCACCGTGGTTTTGGGTGTACGCCAGGTGTACGCTGGAAATTTGGTGTACGCACTTTTGATAAATGAGGGCCAATGTGATTGGCCTGACTAGAGTTTGTTTTTTCCAGCTCGCAGGCCAACGGAGAGTTGCTCGACGACACTGGCTGAAAATGACATTTGCTGCCGATAGGGTGCGTCTAGATTTCTAGGCTACCAAAGACCTGGGACGTAACATAAATTGGGGGCTCGTCCAGGATCTTTGGTGGTCCAGGGTTTTAAAAATATAGATTTAAAATGAAAATACCTCAGTTGAAATGTATCAAAATAAAATACCAAATACTGCGAGAAAAATATTTAAATACAAATACATTTTGTATTTTGAAAATACAGAAATTACATGTGAATTTAAGTATCCCTAGGCTGAAATCTGTCTGGACCCATTCTGAATGCAAAGAACATTTTAGTGAGTACAACCTCGTAGAAACTTTTGTTTTCATTTCACCTACCTCTCCCTCCATCATTTCAAAAACACCGGGTTTAAGGTGCGTGCCACTTCTGTACTTATTTCTGACCAGGTTACACTGAGGCCTATCACTTGTGGTGAGCACTACTAAATAAATCACATGTAAAACTGTGGGAACTTTTCCTGCTGTCACGTACTGCTCTGAGACACAAAGGTTGAGGATCCAAATGCAGTATTTATTTAAAAGGGTTATCCACAATTGTAATCCAAATCCAGGCAAGGGTCATACACAAACAATCCAAACAATAACAGATAAGGGCTGAGGCAAAGAGAGAAATCCAAGAGAACAGGGAGAGAATCAAGAAAACCAGGACACGAGAGAAACAGGATACAAACACGTTCAGAAAAGCAGTGAGACACATACAAGACTTCACAGAGACTGACAGAATGAACCAGGCTTTTACGGGGTGCTTCTCAATTAGGGTGACCAGACGTCCCGAAAAAATCGGGACAGTCCCGAAATCTATGATTCAAAACAGAAAGATATACGAAGCTTACAGACGCAAACAAACTCAACAGCAGCAGCCACAGATCATTTATGTAGCTGAATATTTTACTGTTTAGATTTGATTATTTTATTTTGTTTTAATTGTCAGCGTTGTTGAGGTTTGTATGATGAGTGTTCATGTCTAAGTGTGTCTCAATTGTTACGCAAAAGATGTTGTAGCATTTTTAGAAGATTTCACACAGATCTCTTCATGTTAATGCATTACAGTGATCTTTCACAACAGCAGAAGTTTTTTTTATATAAAAAAAAATCACATGCATTAATGCTTCATTTTCATAATTGTTTAAGTCAGTCATGAAACTACAGAAAAAGCAGTTTTTAACAACTTTGGTTTCACGTGTTCATTGTCTTGCTGTAAATATTTCCTTTACACAAAATTTGCTGACTTACATGTTAGAGTACATGTGGCATACCACAAATTCATGTTGAGATGTACTGTATATGTCTTTTATTAGTAAACATTTTGTGTGTGTGTTTAGGTTTTTTATAAACGTAAAATAATTCTGCTTCTAGTCAGTTCAGTTGAGCTGGTGCTCCTTTGAATTAGTTTCAACATCAGATACAGTTCACAAGATATTTTATATTCAACTTCCACTTTTTACTTTAAGAATAAACTATATTTCATTTCATTGAGACAAACATCGATGCTCACAATCACTTTTTAAACAAGTCATTTTTAATTGTATGACTAGTGCAAAACACAGGAATGATCAGAAGAAAGTTGCCAAACCACCAAAACACCAAGATCCCATGAAATCAACTGATGTGACCTTTGCTTTTTATATTATTTTAAAGCCATCTTCTAAATTTAAAATGTAAATAAAGCCACATATTAAAATTTATTTTGATTTAATGGGGTCTTTAAAACGTATATATTTGGTGCACAAAAGTATTTTAAAATGTGATATTAAAAAAATCATACAGTAATCTTTAGTAACAGAAATTATCATTGTAAATTGATATGAGCACATATAAAAAAAGTACAATAAGTGTTTGCGAGTTATGAAAGAACACAAACATATCCTTCACTCCTCAGATCTGCTGCAGATGAAGTTGAGATTGACGTGTTCAGGACGGCTGATCCAGCGCTGATCTCCTCCAGACTGAACTGCTCCAGATCTCACTGCAGACTCACAGTCCTCGTCTCCTGTGCCGTTCCCTGGAGCCCAGTTCTGATAGCACACGGTCTCTCCGCTCACCGAGAAACAGAGGCCCAGAGTGCAGGAGTGACGTAAACCCAACCACACCGCCTCAGTAGACGCACGTTTAACCACATTCATCACACGACGCTGCATCTCCTCTGACTGAACCGAGACCAGATCCGTATAATTCTGTCTGCAGTATCTCAGAGCTTCAGGCCACGTCAGATTCTCTTTGATCAGAATCAGTTTATCTGGACACAAAACAAACCACAAGCAAAAACTAGAGAGAGACTGATCAAAAACAACATGCAGAACAAACACTGTGGAGGAATCTGTCATGTCGGACATGTAGCGTGAACTTTAAGATATCTGGAGGTGATGGATGGATTGTGTGTGTTTGTGAGGATCTGCTCACCTTCATGACACACAAAAGGATATTGGAGGTTGCAAGTTTTGTCATGCCATTGACCCAGAGCATAGATCACTACACAGTTTTCACTTCCTCCACTATTATCAGGTTGACCAGAATCCCAGTCTCTGAATGAGGAGTCACTCTGATCTGACCACTGCCATGAGTCTCTGAACAGACCGATCCAGACATCTTTAGATATGTGACTATCATTGATGAACTTCTGAATCTGTTGATTCTCATTCTCGTTCCTCACACTGACCAGATCAGTGTGATTCTGTCTGCAGTAACTCTGAGCGTCTCTCCAGTTCTTCGTCTGATTGACAAAGACGAGTCCTGTGTTCGCTTTAAGAAAAACACATGGAAACCGATTCATGAATCAGTTTGTTCATTATTCTTATTCTGATTTACAGTTCATGGTTTTTAATGTGAATAAGAGCAGCGAAGCATCAGAAACACGTGACATTCAAAGACTGTTTCTACAGCTGATGATATATTAAATATTCATGATGTTTTTGCTGATAAAACATTAAGTAACAATTGTGAATATTTTGATGATTTTCAAACTCTTTATTTCTCCATTATGGTTTGATATGATATCAGTATTTTGCTGAAATATAATTCTCTGTATTCTCTAATAGCAGATTCTCAAAGTTATCAACAACAAAAGATCAACATGCATTAATTAAAGAAAATTCCCCAATCCTATATCGGTTTGTCTTTAGAAATTGACTTCAAGTTGTCTTTGCTATATTTATGACCACATTAAACAGCAGAAGAAATTAGTATCGCATCAAAATTTTGTACAGTATATGGTGTATCTTTTTATAAGAATGTTTATATGAATGTTTATTGTGATTGTATGGAGCTGCACTTACTGTTAGATGAACTGCAGATGAAAGTCAGGTTGTTACTACATGAAGAATCATTCCATTCTCCATTTCTCATGAAAGCACACTCATCTCTGCCATCAGGTTGATAAGGTCCCCAGTCCAGATAGAGCGCAGGTTCACCTGAAGACCACTGCCATTTATAAACACTCGTCCTCTGCAGCCCAATCCAGATATACTGAACACTTCCATGATTCACACTCTTCTTCAGCTCGTTCATGTCGTTCATGTTGTCAGCGGTGGCCAGATCTGTGTAATTCTCTCTGCAGATTCTCTGAGCTTCAGTCCAGTTCTTGCCCACGTTTATAAAGTGATACTGACGCTGAACACATTCAGATACGGAGCAGAGAGCTGTGTAAAATAAAGACAATTGCACAAATAAATTATTTATAATAAACAACAACAAATGAGGGGCAAATAGAAAAATAAACATCTAAACATTAAATATTTGTTATTATTATATGTGAATTTGTAAAAAAAAAAAATTGGAATAAATGCAACAAAATGTGAATATATAAATAAATGTGTAGGCCTACATAAATGAAGGAATTAAATATCCATTGTTATTGTTAACTAAAACTAGAGCAATCATTTTTTGAAATAAAGCAAAAATAATATAAAATATAAATATTATGAAAAACGTAATTAACCTTAATTGACAACTGACTGAAAAAAAAACAAGTTTAAATTGAAGTACTGAAATTACTACAACTAAAATAAAAGTTAGATAGAAACTTAAAAATGTATGAAATACAACAGAATTACTAAACCTAAACTAGAATTAGGCAATACCTGAAAATATAAAACTGAAAGCTATTACCCAATATTAATAAATATTTTAATAGTAAAAATAATATTAATATAAAACTGAATAGATATATGAATAAAAAATATTCGTGATTATGGGAGTTGTGAAAGAGAGCGTTTGATTTAATGCTTTTCATAACAGGGTCAAACCTGATGAAACTATAAACCATAAATAATACAACAAACACACTCACCAATGAGAAGAAGAATCAAATATAGAGTTTGGTCCATTTCTGAGGAAAAACACATTAAAAAACTCAAAATATCATATTCATCTTCAAAGTAAAACATGATCATATAATAAAAAACATTTTAGCAGCAAAACTTGATTCACAATCATTGAGACAATATTAACATCTGAAAGTGTAATTGTGTTTGAAGAATGAACATGTTCTTACTTTAGAGGTCGTGTGTTTCTGTCCTGAGTCTGATGTTTCTGTCTGCAGATTTAAACTACGTGATTATTATATCTGCTCTCATCCCTCATTCAGCTCATCACGTCATTTGTTTATTTCTCTAAAAACCCCTATTTCATATTTTACTTCCTCTATATTTGTGTGTTTCTGCAACTCTTTCCCCTTATTTGCATCTTGGCGCCTGTCAGTCTGTATCAGTGTATGTTAATATGGACCTTATCAGAACATTATATACATATGAACATTCATAATTTACATTTGAACTTTAATAACTAAACAGTTTCTCTAATGTTATTGCTGGACTGTATAACTCGTGTTACATCCCTGTTCAACTTGACATGTTTGTGTTTCTCTGTTTTTGGTCACTTTTTATCTGTTTGTGTGTGAACTGAACAATCCACTAATGATGTGATTGATGAGGGTTGAGTTCATTAGTGAAGACTGGTGATACTGGTTACTGAGAGCCTTTAAAAGCCCCTGTTTGAGACTCCAGTCAAAGAGAAAGAAACGTGTGTGAGATGAAGGAGTGAGTTTGACTATTGAGAGAGTTTGGCTGTGTCTGAAATCACAATCTCTCTTAAAGTTGGTGCTTATTTTGAATAAGAAATTACTTCATGACCAGTAAAAAAGAATGTTCTATATGGTGTGTGTGTGTGTGTGTGTGTGTGTAGTATGAATGCAAACCAGACATACTACATTCGTCATGTTGTCATTATCATGTGACCTACCAGCGTCAGTTGCGTCGCTTCACTACCATTCATCAATCCTCTCCTGTGGCCTCATGGGATAGTAAAGTGTTCATCATATACACACTTCAGAATCTCACAGGAAGAAGTAGATCATCCGGGTACTTTTTAACAACTCTTTTATGAGTGCTGTGAATTCAGACATACTTCTATTGTCACATACTGTCTTCACCGACTATATAGTGATGAATGGGATTTCAGATGTAGCCTTTGTGTTGAGAAGAGGGTTTGAGGGATTAAAAAAGACAAAATGAAGAGAAAGGAAAGATGTTTCCTTTAGGAGGAGACACGACAGACATTCACAACAGAGACGAGATAAAGACATTAAAATGCGGACATTAAAACATTTTTTAATTTTTGTTTTGTTTCATACTCCTGCTGTTTACTGTCTGTTTTTTTTTTGTCTATAAAACATGAACACATTTGCATGTAAACATCCTCATCACTCATTTGTTTATGTCCCTGTTTAGACGTTCAGGATGGACAACATTTACATTTCTGACGTGAAACAGGAGAAACAGAGAGTGTTATTGTTCTAGTCATATTTCATTAAATTTAATTCAGGCTTATTCATTTGCAGAGATGGGTATAAATACATTGTTACGTCCCAGAGGTCTAGAGTCCAGGAGTATAACATAAATAAAGTCTTTACATCTGACTGCTAATTTTATTTATTAAAAAGTTGTTAAAATGGCCACTGTCAGCACATGACATCAAAAAGGAAGCATATTGACTTCAGGGTTGGGTCAAGGCCAAAATAACAAACAATGAATCTACCCTTTTCCCCAAAGAAAACTACTATTTTCACAACAACTAGTTTAACAACAAAACTTTCCTCACATCCTAAAAGAGCATCAGTGATAAGATTTTCTGCACCCTTCTTGTGGCGTATGTCAATGTTAAAACCCTGGACCACCAAAGACCTAGCCTGACAAGCCAGACACACATCGAGATGTTGGGTCTGGGAACACACCATTGGCAGGACTCAATCCGAGGGCCGGGATAAACGATTGTCTTTCAGATTCCCTCTGCACACAATAGGATAGCGCTACAACCAACCAGAGCGTTTTCCCACCAGGAGCTAGTTGATAGATTAAACGTTTGCCGTATCCGGTCGGCAAAACTCCGAACACATCTTCCTTTTTTAAGAATGACTTCAGGTCCGTTCTTTGCTCTTTCCTCAAAGAAAAGCTTAACTCCAAGTCCTCCAGAGTCGCGGCCAAAGCCGATTCGAAAGACCCATCTTCTTTGTTTTCAAGTAACAGGGAATTCACGCAGAACCGACACAACTCTGCCGTCATTATGTTAAGCCCGCCCGCCGACTCTATACACGATGTGATTGGCCTGACTAGAGTTTGTTTTTTCCAGCTCGCAAGTCAATGGAGAGTTGCTAGACGACACTGGCTGCAAATTACATTCGCTGTCTCTAGGGTGCGTCTAGATTTCTAGGATTTTAATTTATATGTCTATGTGATGTTTTTAATACGCTTTAAGACAAATCATGTGTAAATTCATGAGTCGACACCATTGCTGAGTATTTTCTCCTTAAAACTGCAGTGAACCAAAGACAGTCTCAAAAACACGGTTTGAAATCGCTGGTGTTTCTGACGTCGCAAACTACCTTGTAAACAATCAGATAAACGTGTGATCGTCAACCAGTGGATCTCTGAGCTGAGTGAGTGGAGGCGGGGCTAATTTGCATATTCATAGAACAGCGTATACTAAATGTGGTTCCCTGTCTGTCTATTAGTCATCCCAGGTGTTTCCCATTAACCACGCCCCCTTGTTATCCTGTCTAGCTCGTTTACCCCTGTGTTTCAGCCCTGTCTTTGTGAGTTCTTGTTTGACTGTTTTTGTGTCTACAGTTACGCTGTCGTTCGGTTGTTCTGTTCCTGAGTCCTGTGTTCTTGTCCTAGTTTGTTCAAGTTTAGAATCTAATTAATAAAGTGTGCTGCAACTGTTTCTTGCTTCATCTGTGCCTCAACCAACACACACCTGAATTGTAATTTTGACAGAACGAGCAAAGTAGCCTACATTCACTCTCATTATCAGTTGGCATGACCAGAGGATTTTTCACTGTTAAAATACATAATACATTAAAATAAAATACAGGAACCAAATTCAGTCAGTTTTCTCTGCTGCTGATCAGCAGTTTGTTTTACAAGTTTTTTCCCCAATTATGTTCAAATTATTAAAAGTAATCAGTGTGTTTTCAAAGTATTCAGCATCTTTATACGTTATCACATTCACAGTTGTTTTAGTTAATTTCTCAACTGTAAACTTACAATCCACTGTGTTTCACCAACGCACTGACTCCCATCTTCACAAGGAGCTTTCTTGATGTCTCTGAAAGCATTCCTGAAGCTTCATAATCCTTACATATACTCAAACCTTTGCTTTCAATTAGTGCTCGCATTGTGTCTACATCAATTATATTACGTTGATACTGGAAATATAAAAAGCACAAAGTAGTTCTTATTAGATGAGTTAGTGATTCAGTTACTCAAAGTCACTCACTTACCTTTGGTGCAACCTTCAAAAAAAAAAAAAAAAAAAGGCAGTTAAAATATGTTCAAGTATATTACTTGTAATTATGTATATGCAAATCCTCCATGAACATACATTCTGTTGATGACTTGGACGCGCATCACAGAACAGAGCAAGGCGAACATTTGTGCTTATAAAACTTAAACTTTTTTATTTATTTTTGAAATGACCGATCGTTTCGCTAGATAAGACCCTTATTCATCGTCTGGTATCGTTTAAAGCCCTTTGAAGCTGCACTGAAACTGTCATTTGGACCTTGAACCGTTTGGGTCCCATTGGAGTCCATAATATGGGGGGAAATCCTGGAATGTTTTCATCAAAAACCTTAATTTCTTTTCGACTGAAGAAAGAAAGACATGGACATCTTGGATGACATGGGGGTGAGTAAATTATCAGCAAAAGTTTTTTTAAAAGTGAACTTCTCCTTTAAATTTTAAAATTCAGTGGTACTCTGCAGCACAGGGGAGGAGACATTTGGAAGCATCAATTATTTCTGCTGCACACTTGAGATGCTGCAATTTTTTGCATATCTCCTTTTCATCAAGTAGTACAGCCACTAGTGTTTTCAGAGTGTCCTCCATTTGAAGCTGCAAAAGGGCAAACAAAAACACCAATCTGTTATATACTGTATAGGCCCGGTTTCACAGACAGGGCTTAGACTAAGCCAGGATTAGACCATAGATCAATTAGGACATTTAAGTAATTTTTATAAACATGCTTAGAAAAAAACATTACCGATGTGCATCTTAAAACTAAAAAGGCACTGATATATTTTTAAGATCAGTCAGTGCAAGTTTATTTCAGTGGAAACAGCTCAGACTTACATTTTAGTCTAGGACTAGTCTTAAGCCCTGTCTGTGAAACCAGGGGTTAATGTTATACTGATTAAGCATCACATTCATAATGTAAAAGCGCCGATCCCGGGGGTGCTCAGGGTCTCGCGCACCCCCGGGATCGGCACTTCTCTTAAAAGATAAAAAAAAAAAAAATGAGAGTGCATTGTAATACAAGACAAACAGATTCGGAATTTGGAGCCGCGTACTAACACACTACTTTTAATATTATTTACTATAATGCATGGCAGAAATAGTAAAAGTAGTATGAAGTACCAAATTCAGGAAGACACTTCATTGAAAATGGACGACTGGTTTTCGGAGATCAAAAGATTGTTTTAGGTTGATCACGGAAGTTTATTATGCTAGTTTTCGCAAATAAATAGATATTGTTCATTCTAACACTGCTTGTTAACTAGGCTACTCTTCTCTTGAAAGGATGTTGAAAACAACACAACCTGTGTTGAGGACAACACATTTTGTGTTTCTTTTAACTCAACAATGTATTATTCCTGCTAATTTTCTACACACCAATGTGTTATTATTAGACAATTTGTGTCAATTACGTTTTATGTAGGGTAGACTGTGTACAGTTGAGACATAGGTACAGTTGAGACACCTTAAATAACTTGCGCGCGCAGCATGCACAAGTTGTGATTTTTGCTGTGCACATGCGTATTAGTGTCCTCTTTTATCCTGCAAAATCTGAAGACTGGACGCGTCTCAGATCAGAAGATATCTGCAAAAGTTTTTTTTCTAAGGGAAGGCTTGCATCGTTTTTTGCGCACTCAACTATGAATAACTTATTATCCTTATGTGACTGTTAAACGTAACTGGTACCATTACAAACGTTATTCTGTGCCCTAAAAATTGGCATATTCCATGGTAATGAGTCATGCAAGCTCAATGCAAAATCTAGAGAAATGTGCGAAGTGGCCAGCGGGGGATAGTTGAGACACTAGTGTCTCAACCGTACCCCAATAGAGTTATATTACAAAACACGCTGTTTATTTGTTCAGTGTTATGATAGCAGGTTAAACGTCATAATTGGCCAGCATAGGACGCAATTAAAAATACAATTTCATATTTATTATATTTAACTGTATGTTATTAATGAATATATTTTTCTAACATGCATGTTAGAAAGATAACCTAGCAAGTTATCTTATTCTTGTGCAGGATGCCCCGCACGAGAGGTAGGACAACAAATAGGGAATGCCAGGATACCATTTAGAGAGGGCCGCAAAAGTTGTAGATGAGGGCATATCAATTAGGAAGGTAGCTGAGAAGTTCAAGATTCCTGTTGCTTCACTGGCCTGATATGTGAAAAAAAAGAAAAGAGCTTCATCTCTTCATTAGTCTTTTTTTATTATATTTGCAATGACCATTTAGTTACATTTCCCTCATTAAAAATGGGTGTCTCAACTGTACCATAGTACTGTCTCAACTGTCCCGTACATAGGTACAGTTGAGACAGAGTTGACACAAAAAGCACCTTATTTTTATTCGCTAATTGTGGAAAATGTAAACTACTTATGGGTATTATTGATTGATAATACATTAGTCTACATGCTAATGTAATGTCATGTGGCATTTCATGTGAAAATTCAATTCTTTTCCGTATGTATTTTTGTGTGAAAAATCAAAACTCAAAAAGTGTCTCAACTGTACACAGTCTACCCTACACGAAATGCGCAAACTGTGTTAAAATAGTCAAATTAACACATCCTTTTTGAGATGGAGACGTAGGCTACTCGATTGTCGAAGTCAATCAAATTTTTACCGTTACCTTGATAAATCATGTTATTATTTAAGGGCATTTAACAAAACATCAATACATTCTGTTGTTTAATGAAAGAGAGCGACAGATAGCAATGAAAGTGGTAACGTACTTTGTCAAACTCGTTAACGAGCTGCAGCGTTTTATCAGACATCATGCCATTTGCAACAAATCAAAGAAAAACAAAACTCGTTAAAAATGAGTTATCTCTAGAAAGTGAGGGACAAACTTATCAAAGTCTATGAGGAGAAATAAAAATCATTTGTGAAGCACTAACGTTAACTATCAGATGCGGTGCGTCAGAGGTCGCTAACTAAATGCACATTCGACCGTCTAAAAAAATAACAATAATAAAATACATTTGACAATTTATATTTGACAATTTCTAATAAAAAATAAATTGAAATACCTGACATGTGCATCCAAGTCATCCATCGAGTCATTCTCAAAAAGAGGCGGGAACTTGCTTTTTGAGGCGCGGAGTGACGTTGCAGCAATGTGATTTGAATGGATACACCGTGTTGCTCTCTCTCTCTTTATTTTTCTTTTTACACATGATCAACTTAAAATTACACAAAATGTGTTAAAATAGCCATAACACAAAAAATGTGTTATTAAGTATCCTTCCTTTTTGAGAGTGAACTTTTGAACTAGATCATTGGTGTAAATTGTTCTTATTTTGTTTAAAAATTAATTAATGAATTTAGTCCTGCCCTTCAGAGGCTAAATAAGATATTAGCATGTAAAACAAAATAAGAAAAATTTAAACATCACCATCATCTTGCTCAAAAGTTTACCCCTAACTTCTTGAGCATTACCTTGCAGAAAGATGTACAATAGGTAAACATATGACTGTAACTATACATTGCAATCATTTTGTAAGGGTTAAAATATTAATTTAAGAGCTCAGTGTTGAGACCTAGCTTTCACTGACATTTGATTGACAGGCGATCTGACCAATCATAATGCAGATACCTGCCATTTTTGTCAGACAAACAAACCAAAACAGTTAGTAAATTAAAGTCAGTGGACTTGAACTTGAAAAATGGTGTGTACTGATGTCTTTTTGCAGTTCTGATGTTCATTCATGTTTAATTCGTGCTATATCTAGAAGAGATTATCAGTTCACGTGCTGCTTGAACTAAGGCGCTACACATAGAGCACCACAAAACAGTATTTATTGTTTGAAAAAATTCGAAAGCTGAGACTGAGCTCTGTCTTGTCTGTTGGCACATTGTCAGTGTCCTCTTTGCTCCGCAATATATTTTTCACTGTGCGAGAACATGTGGAGTGAGAATGGCTTGTCAGACATAGCAACAGTAACTAAGAGGGGCGGGTCTTTGTGAAAGGTCAATTTCAAATCATTTAAATCTTTGTGGACTCGGCTGGACTCGACTCGGTCTCGGATGTTAAGGACTCGGACTCAAGTCCGACTCGGCCCACTTTGGACTCGGACTACAGTGCAGAACAGAGAACAACAGAGATAATACATACTCTTCTGAGTTTTATAATGTAGGCCTTGTGTTTTATTAAAATGTATTAATTTATATCTCAAAGATGTGCGCTTGTGCGCAGTGCACCGGGTCATGTTGAGAGGGAAACAAACGCATTTTATTATCAGCCTATTCAGAAATAGTGTAAAAGACTGGTAAATAAAATACAACATTAACATTATAAACACTATTAATAACTTATAGGCTATGTCTATGCATATTTTACTTCCCCTTACCTTTACTTCCCCTTTGACATTTGCCTATGTCTATTTGTTAGTCTGGTTGTTTGATGAAAAAAAAGATGAAATGTAGTTGCAATAAACGCGTTAAGAATCCACACAACGGAGGACTCTTATTCTGCAGTGCAGAACTGAGGAAGAACTGATGACGGGACAGTTTGATCAGAGCCCATCTACGGAGAGCCTGCCCACTCCCTATTAAGTCCTATTGGACTGAATTTTGGTTGTAGTTCCACCAGAGTTCCACTGGGGGCGATCGCCCCCATGAGTGCAGAATGAATGGGAGTCTATGGGGCTAGACGGCTAAATGTGTCTCTTTCACCCGATTCCCGTTGAGAAATCTCAGATTTGATTATAGGTATAGCAAGTTCAACATGGGTTATAGGTCGAAAGTTGAATGAACGAGTACTTATGTCCTTTCGATTTCTTACAGGTTGAGCTGTTGCCCATAACATGCCAGCATTCTGCTAATGAACGCTGATTGGTCAGTGAAGGACTGATTACGACCAGAGATACCGCTTGATGGCATTGTGGCATCCGAAGCGGGACCAGAAACAAACAAAACAAAAACTCTTCTAGCACGTGTATTTACCTGTGTCGGCTGTGTGGTCGATGCCTCGAGAGAAAAGAAAGTGCAGAGCGCGAAATCACCAAAGTGACTGAAGGATTGCCGTAAAGCCGTATCTCTGGTTGTACGATGTGTATGATGTCACTGACATTTTAAAAGACTTTTTAAAGCAAATAAGTGACTCTAAAAAATCTAACACCCAGCAATGTGTAATTTCTTTGCATCTCCTTTCGAATACAACATTCAAATTACTAGACAAAAAATTATATCCTGAGAAAAGTGGATTTTGATGGGTATAGCGCCATAGACCTCCATTCATTCTGCACTCGTCCTGTGAGCGCCCTCATATGGAGCCAGAGAGGAACTGCAACCAGTTCAGAAGCCGGAAGTTTACTGAGAGTGGAAGTTCTCCCCTTATTAGACATTCTCTGGTTTGATCTTCGGCTGACAAATCAGAGGAAAGGGGCGTTTCATTCCCGCTTACATGTAGAAATCGAATATTTCTACCTCAGAACGAAAAACGAAAAATCAGGCTGAATTCTTGTTTTTCGTTTTTTTGGAAAAAATGAAAAATCGAAAAAGGAACTGTTTTCTCATTTTTCTACTTTCAATATAACATAAGAAACGACTGAACGAATGATACACGGATTATTGTTCTTGACTATTATTTCAAGTACAATTAAGATGAAAACAAATAAAACGCATTTATGTAACTCAAATATTACATATTTTTTTCCACAAATATGCCTTTTTTAATTTTTTGTTTAAAATTATTCCATAATTTAATGAGGGCCCAGTTCTGCCCCGGACATACTTTCACCTTTAAAAAGATGTAGTGTAGGCCTAATCTTGTTTTGTGAAATAAATAAGTCTGATCCTGAGTCAGAAAGGCAACCTTTAAACCCTTTACAAGCTTTTCAATCATTTTTGATTGGTTGAAAACTTTGAATATATGCCATCTAAACAAACAAAAAGTGGACTTCATTCAATCGAAGTGGTCGAGTCAAAAGCTTAAGAGGGATACAAATAAAAGGAGGGTTAAAAAGCATATATTTTCAAAAAATATGTTTAAAGTCCTGTGACTTTGATAATTTATGGTCTGGATGAACATCACTCTATAAGTTATTGAATAAAAGTTGTTTATCTCCTTATATTGAACATATAATTTAATCTATATAAATACTATATTAATTAAACACATAACTGATAATTAATTCTGGAAGCTTGTGGACAGTTAAGCCTTAATAATGTATTTCTTTAGAAGACCATAAGCTGCAACAGTTTTTTTTGTCTGATACATATCTGATGCCTTAAACATCTTGAAACAGACTTTCACAAATATATGTTAACTTGAAAACCCCAAAACCAATAAACAAAATGCAAATTAGAATACATACTTGTTTACATATCACAATGCAACTTTATTTGAATATCATAGAAAATAACATAAAAACATGTTTGCTCTGGGATTGTTCGCTTTCATTATAACACATGAACTTTGACCTGCGGAAACACTATTGTGATGTCATGTGTCAATGATAACACTTATATGACAAACAAATACGCTTCAAGTCACGTAAAACAGCAAAGAAAAAGTACAGTAGTTGAACACGGCAACATTAACACAATACACTCATAATAAGGCAGCAGTGGTACAATCAGAAAACGCACTAATCACATTAAAAGTACAATCTTATGGTGCGTTCAAGTCCTCCTGGGAAGTTCGTATTTATGAGTTAGGAAGTTACGACGTCAGGTGTGTTTAAATCACTTTGGTCGGAGCAAGATGACGATGAACCTTTTTTTACAAAGATTTTTAACTCTACTTCTGATTAATAAAGTGATTCATTTATCATTGTAAACTGCCCGGCCAAGAAACAAGTCTCTGGTTGGATTTAAATAGGCAAATGCTTAAGAGAAATTGATGCACCTCTTGATGTAAATACATGTTGTGATGTTATTTCCAATAAGATGGGCATCAATTTTTGTTCAAGATCTGGTATTGACAATGCAAGAGTCCAGCACATCCCTGAGACTTTCAGTGAATTTAAGCTCTGGACTCATCAATTCATGTGTGAAAATTAATCTTTTTTCTCACAATTTGAGCCTGATGAATCCTGACACTGTCATCCTGGAATATGGCCATGATGTGTCTGGTTGTTTAAGAAACGAAAAGCTACAAACTCCATCAATTAGGGTTAGAAGAACTGTAGACACATATATAACATGCTAGAAACATAATAATCACTGCAATAATGATCCAATCACAGACTCTTCAGCATTTGCCTGTTTAAATCCAAACAGTGACTATTTTGGCCGGGCAGTGTATATTATATCGTAATTGTTATTTTGGACATACTTAGCTAGTTTTAGTGTAAAGAGGGAAAAAAGTACTTAATTTCAACAAATTTACTATCAATAAACACACTGCATTCATTGCATATTTTCTTACTGAAACGCCCCAAACTCGTAAACTCTGTGATAATACTGAAGAAAATACTGAATTTCCTTACTAGTAAATATTAAAAAAATGTCACTGTTTCCCACTCGTAATTACAACCGTGTCGTGGCGTTTATATGCGTTATATATATTTATATGCGTAACTCGTAAATACGATCTTTCTGACAGTGAAGTGAACTAATCCTTTAATAAAGAATGAGTATCAGGTGTGTTTTTGATTTAAATATTTTTCTTCAATCTATGAAAAAGTAATTAATTTAAACAAATTTACCTTCAATAAACACACTGCATTCATTGCATAGCTTCTTACTGAAACGACCCCGACTCTTAAACTCAACTCATGCTCAAAGAAAATACCGGATTTCATTAGTCTATCAATTTTCCTTCATATACTAAAATAACACTGTTTCCCACTCGTAATTACGACTTCGCCGTGACGTTTATATGCATTTAACTCATAAAAACGATCTTTCCGACATGACTTGAACGCGCCATTATTCACCGTTTCCTCCTGCATCTGAACTCACTGAAACACTGTATTTAAAATCTTTGGCTTTCAAAGCTCAATGTCCAGGAAAAGCTGATTGTTTGATCTCTCTTACGCCGTGACGAACACCAGCCGGGCAGAATACGCCAGATCCGCCAGATAAATCAGGAAGTTGAGCGCGGTGAGAACGGCCACGGCGACCATTTTATCCCACAGGCACAAACCGTGATAGTTTCGGCATCCGTCTGGTCGCCTCGAGCTTCCCAAATAACGGCTGTCAAACTTGAAGACCGGCCAAATGATAGTGGCGGTGAGGTACATGAGAACCGCCAGAAGAGCGTAGGCGGAGAGGAAGCGTGCGAACGGGAACGGAAGGCACCCGGTGCATTCGCCGATGCACAACACCACGATGGCTGCCGAGATCACGAAACAGATGCAGTACACGGCCATGCACCACTTCACAGCGGCGTGCCTGTCGTAAGAGACCGGGTCGCTGACGAACACAAATATGACGCAGGCCACAAAAGTCTCGCAAACCTTCAGGAGACCCGGAACCGTCGCCATGTAACCGGCGACTTCTCCCGGCCGCGCCCGTGCCATACACACCTCCACGAAGTAAGCGGCGGTGGCCAGGCAGGAGAACACAGTGGCGACGATTCTGTGATCCCGAACCTCGCCTGGATACGTGTAGCCCTTCAGAAAGTAGAGCGGGAAGATGATGGACGCGGACAGGCACAGGAGCGCGGCGTAGCAGGCGAACGTAATGGGGAAGTTGTTCCAGGACACGGGGGCGCGAGACTGCAGACCCAGGATCTCCACCAGGAGAACCAGCAGGGTTCCTGCGAAGCTGAAAGCCCAGCAGAACACGCTCCAGTCGGCCGTCCCGCCGGTGAGCCCCCCTCCATGGGACGCCACGCTGAATGCCACACAAGTGAACACTAGAGCCGCCAAACGCGCCCACATCAAACGGGACGGCTTCAAGACCACCAAAGGCATGATGAAGGTGATTCTGGTGACTCTGCAAAGGACAAAAAGAGAGACAGATGGACCATCTGAATCAACAGAGCATGCTATAGACCCCTTTTCAGTTAGTAAACATGGTGATGTTTTTTTGTGGGCGGAGCTTAGCTGGAGGCAGAACGATCCCTCTGGCCGCTTCACTAACGCTAGTTTGCAAGTTTTGTTAGCTTGTTTTTTAACAATGACTGGAAAAAATCCGATTTTATCTTAATGTGCAAGGTCACTCACTGTCCAGGACCGTGATTGTTATTGGCTAAAGTTAATTTTAACGGACGAAACCAGATTGGCCGACCCGTACGCGCTCAGTCAATGGATGGACGATCTGACAGGATCTGCAGTTCTGCCTAGCCAGTGCAAAGAAGACGACAATGACATTACGGTGCAATTTTAATGATGTGAATATTTTCTAGAAATAAAAATTCCAGATACAGCATACTCATTTTTCATTGATTCTTTCACCCAACAACACAACAAGATGACATTTAATAATAATAATAATAATTTAAGTTCCTTATTATGTAGCCGAATCTGTGCTGGTTTGTATTGGCCGCCTCCAGTTTTCCCTTTGTTTTGCCTCCAGCTAGCGCTGTGACGTAACTGTGACGTCGGCTCGAAATTGGTCTATTGGCTGACAGATTTTACAAGCTCTAATCGCTGATCATGCTACTTAGGGTTTGTCCACACATCTTTTTCTCTCCGTTTTGGCCTTCCGTTAACACTGAGACACTAACACTGAAGCTTTTTGAAAACGCTCTCCAAAGTGGATAAATTTGAAAAAAACGATGATGTAAGTTTAGTCATGTGACGCATATTGAACCCATAGATATTCATGTTTATACCGCTATAGTGCCTGTTATGTGCCGTTCACTTTCACACAGTTGATAATATGTTACTCTGCACACTCTTCATATCACAGTCCTACACAGAAAAAAGACCACCAAAGGCATGATGTGTCAAATGAAGGTGCTTCTGGTGACTCTGCAAAGGACAAAAAGAGAGACAGATGGACCATCTGAATCAACAAAGCATGTTTTGGCTGACAGATTTGACATGCTCCATGTTACTGCCTGGTTGTGTAAACATGTGGCCCATTTGGGAGGTTCAACACTTTTAAGGGGAGCTTGTGTGGCCTTTTTACTTCACTGCATAGAGACAGAGTGCATTTAGGCCACGCCCACACCGGGGGATGGGGGGGGGGGGCAACCCAGCCGTCTCCATTGACTTTGTATTGCGTAAAACTGCCTCCTTGTCATTTCTGACTTATAACAAAAAACAATGCCTAAAAGCTGCTTTGTGACAAGGTGTACAGCAAACAAGCTAAAACCACAGAACTAGGCCTAAGTTTTTATAAGTTGTCGACCCCAAAAAACGAGCGTTTAAGGACACAGAAGTGGATACAGGGAATTGAGACCAAGCGCAACATGTCATATTACAGGATAGCTTAGCTTACAGAAATATAGGGCTAATATATAAACTGACATTTGGATATTTGACTTACAGTGAGAAAATGTTTACTGCACACAGTGTATTTTTAGTGCATACCGAGTGTCAGGATCCCACAATTTATCCATTCTTCCAGCTGATGCTTCACGTCTTATTGCCTGCATCCACTTTTGTGTCCTTAAACACTTGTTTTTTGGGGGCTGACAGCTTATAAAAACTTGGGTTTAATACATTAATATGTTTTAGTTTTATTAACATGCTTCAGTTTAAGACCGAATGCACGGAGCAAATAAACTTAAAAACATTGGGTTTCTTTCTCAACTGTTCATTCATGACATAACCGAGAGAATACTTGCCGAGACGAGTATTTTGACATAATTATGTGTGTATGTGTCCGTTCAAGGGCAAGGAAACGCGAAAGAGTAGCTCAGATAACGCGCAAGTCTCTTAAAATTGTTTGAATGTGTAAATTGGCAAGACAAAACACACCTAAATTATGCATTTTCACTCTATGATGGTTAAACTTAGCAGTTAGCTAATCCTCGAATCACATGTGTGCCGAACCGTGGGGCCTGATCCGTACGAATCAACTACGATTCCCCTTTTTTTTTTTAAATAGCTAATAGCATTTTGTTAATAATATCACAGCTCAGCGAGGGCTGTTGAGCTCATTAAAGCCGCAGTTTCCTCCTAATCTCTAGGCTAACCGTTTCTCCTCCTAATCTCCTCCATATGGCTTTAAAAGTACAGCTTTCTGTGCAGAATTCAAATGGGTCTAATACGTTTTGTGTTTTAATTACACTGTCTGAATCGTTCCTATCCCCTATATAGTGCACTTTGTGCCATTCACCATGTAGAATAGGTTTTTGTATCTTATAAATGTGAATTTTGTCATTGTTTTGGAGCAAAACTATCTCACAGATAGGCTAACCGTAAGACTAACATTCATACTAAAAGCCCAAAAAAAAAAAAAAACTTTATTTTTGATTTCATGGAGACTTTAACAGAAAAGGAAATCAATTGTGCAAATGTCCAACCTGCTGTTTTACACACAATGACAGTGAGATGCATTGCACAAGATGTCTATCTGACTTGTGTGCTATGTTACAAGTCTTCTAAAGACAAACGACAGCTTTTTAAGATGATAATGATGTTTTTAATGTTATTTGCTAAACATATTCCCCTCTGCTCCGCCATAGCTCCCAAACCTCATCCACACTAGCACACATTAAACCGTGTAACGCCAAGTTCAGCAGATAATAATTCAGATTTACATCTACAAAAGTACAGCCAGGACATTGCTCAAGATCTCCTTCTGTTGAGGAAATGAAGTCATGGGTTTGGAATGATTCATTTTTTGAGTGTTCCTTTAAGAGCTGCAGTTATAGATCTAGTATTTCACCACACTTCACACATCATGGCCAAACTCAAGTAAATACTTCAACATATATCTAACAAGTTAGCCAACCCCTTTTAAGCGGAGGTGACTCAGCTACAGGTCACTTCCGCCACATTTCACTACGCATTTTAGACGCAAGCAGAGCCAGCAAACACAAAAATAAATGAAAAAAAAAAAGTTTTTAAAGCCGTTGATAATGACTTAAAACCTGTAGAAGCCTACATCTCTGATAGTTTACTGATTTACGCAGTCTATACACTGAGCGAATGTTTCTTTTCTCTCTCCATCTTTCTAGCGGATGTGGTGAGGGGTGTGGTTGTTGGGTTATGGTTCGGATGAGGTTGAGACCTTAATAGTGAACCAAACGTTTTCGGGGAAAAAACAAACGTTCTGCTTTTAGCGATTTCAGCGACCTCGAAATTCATACTTTTATTGCTTAGCCTACGTAATGCGTTAAAAAACGCTTAAAAGTTGCACACGGTTCAAAAAGTACGCAATATACAACGTTACGCACATATAAACCCAACGCAGTAACTGTTATATTCACAAAAGCGTGTGTTTATGTAAATGAGGCGCATTCCTCTAGCTGAAATGTACCGTATACAAAAACACAATTTCCACCCTTAATTACTGATTATAGATCAATGCAAACGCAAATCCCAACAGAAAAGAAGAAAACAAAACGATATAGACATACCTTGTACTTATGTAGAAAAACTTTCCCCCTTTATTCCAGTTTGTATCACAGTGGAGATCGAAACCCTCTCCTGTGACGCTGCCCAGATGTTCTTCTTCTTTAACGGGACTCACTTCATTCCTCCACGCCCATTTCTTCCAAATTAGGTACTGCATTTCTCTTATCATTTGACCCACGCAGTCTAGACCAGAGAAGGGAATTCTATGCTAAAATTAGATGCATGTTGGTTTTAGCACTTCATTATGTTATATTTTCCTCTTTTTTTTCTGTATATCTTTTTTTTAATTTATTTAATATATTGTATTTAGTATATATTTTAGCATAAATTGTATACAGACAAAAAAAAAACAAAAAAACAACAACTATTATTTTGTCTAATTTTCATACTATTTTGTCTTTTGAGGAAACTCAGTAAATGCTGAGTGGTATTGTCAGCTTTCTCTGCGATGATCGAAACCCGTTACTGAGGTTGGGCGCTACATAATCTTAAGTAAATATGTTTCGGGACAAGATGTTCCAATAATAGATTGTATACAATGATAATGAAAATGAGAAAAAAAATACCTAACGTTTTATGTTGTTGCGAGTAGACTTACAACAGTTTTAACAGGATTCATTCATTTCGTTGTAGCCTGTCTGTGGTTCATTTTCAGTGTGACAACACACATACATTACGAATGATCACGTGTTCCAAACATTACTGACTTCTCGCGAGTTTACAGAATCTACTGATTTTAACTTGCCTTAGTTTTAGCTACAGAAATGTTCCTCAGAAAAAAAAAACGTAATAATAATAATAATAAAACCAATAAAACATATAAAAACCTGCCACAATGTGATTATGGAAAAACAAATATGATCGCCTGAGTAAAGCACAGCAGTTCCCTGGTGGTCTAGTGGTTAGGATTCGGCGCTCTCACCGCCGCGGCCCGGGTTCGATTCCCGGTCAGGGAATGATTACTTTTAATGCCTTCACATTTACAGGTTCCTGAATTTCTTACATAAATTCATGTTTAATTCAGTGCTATATGTCGTATCTTTGAGAAATGTACAACTTAGGAGTAAAAATACCTTCTACATTTTTTCCCTCCAGTTAAACCTGCCTTGTTTTTCCAGTAACTCTAGTGACTCGAGGACGGATTTCACGCGCAGTACCAGAATCCAACCGATAGGGGGCGAGCGCGAGTCTGTTTGCCTTCCCAGTAGCCAAACATAAACCCAAGGATGAGGGTATTATTCCGGAATGGCGAACGCTCGAACACTGGGATAACACTCCATTTAAAGACATGCCGATCACACATCTCTTGGAAACAATGAGAGGATATCAACTTTAAACGTCCATACAGCAAGAGACTGACGCTAAAAGACGTGACCGCACAAGATTCAAGTCGTTACGGAACCCACAATGAATCTCGCTGGCCACAAAACGAGCGTGTGCAAATCGCCAAAATTCGGGGAATAATTGCACCTCATAACGAAAGCGATCCAATGCGTGTTTATCGGCATAAACAGTGCAGAAGATCGCGTCTGGATCGGGTTATTATTGCACAACAACGCGCGCGCTAGCGTTGTGAAGCACGCGCGTGAAGGCCTCGCGCACACTGGAAGCGAACTGGATCGAGCCGAGCAATAACGCAAGGATATCATATATGTTCGCGCATTGCACATCATTATAGTAGCTGTTTATTTGAGTGCATTGATGGTGCAGGGATTTGACTGTCACCACTGTGATCTTGCTGCTTATGAATTAGTTTAAAATGCACTTTATTTCTCTCCTATCACTGTGGGTTGTGTGGTTCTGATAAGCTTCACTTGCACTGCGTTGAGATCATGAGCTTCAAAGACCAGAATAACCTTGTTAAAAAAACACTGAGAGCCGAAGGACCAAGTGACTGTGAATCATAGTGACCCTTTAAACACTGTAGTCGAAGACACACAATAGCGGATTCTGCTCATCTGGGTTTGAAGACTGCATGGATGTGTGCAAAGTTGGTGAAATCTGTTAATGTTTTTTATTTTATTAATGTGACCCTAAAGTAGAAATATGATTCAGTCCTCAGGAATCTGTGTTCAGGACACCAACTGGAGGCTTCAGAGATAATACAGAAATGTGGCGTATTGATCCTGCATGTTCCCAGTTGTTTTGACACGAGTACTGGAGTTATTTCACAGGTTTTCGAGTTTGTTTATTAAACGGGACGATGCTGGTGAGGAGGACCACTGTGTTGAACTTTGACCCTTGACGTGACGAAAGGACTACATTCACCCTAAGGAGCGGAGATACAAGGAGAGGAAATACAACTAACACACACTAATGAAATGGTCTCAAACTGACATAAAATCACTACACAAACAATCGGACAGACCTCTGACGGTTTGCAGCCATGAGTGTCCGACAACCGACCTCCACGCTGGACAGGTGAGTTTATTATGTTTTTAACGACCTTTTGACCTATTGCGATTGTTTTATGTCAATGTGCTCATTGTTTTATTTCTGCTTTACAAGACAAAAACTAAAAGACGACTATACGATTGGAATAATACCGTTAGCATGTTTGATAGTAATATTTACGGTCCTGTAATCTGATTGGTCGAGCGGCGTTTCAAGAGCGCTAACATACAGTCAAGCGTATTCACCAAGAGTAGCATTATTTAATAGCATTATTATCTGTGAAAACTGACATTTTTATGTCACAAATGCACCCAGCAGTGTGGATATAGCATCACGTAAAAGTGTCAAATAAAACAATTAATGGTTACCAATAACATAATGTGTTAGTATTCAGCTGATCACGTGATCTCAACATGACGGCGCCCATTAAGCGACCCGTTTCTTGCAAAATAAACCTGATTTTCTCATGTAAGTGTACGTATTGAGTGGACCATTCATTTCTATTGATCTGAGAACATTCATTTAAGCATGACTAAGGAAAACATTTTTGGTAGACCAATGTTAACCCGAAAATAAAGCATTAGTAAATGTTGAATGTTGAAATTAACATTAACAAAGATTGATAAATGCTGTATAATTGCAGTTCATTATTAGTTCATGCTAACTAATGCTAAGTTAACTAATGAACCTTATTGTAAAGTGTTACAAGTATTTTAATCCAAAAATCTTACATAGTGTGCCTTTTAATATCAGGTTAGTTACACTGTGAACTAACCAGAAAAATGAACAGCTGGATTTTTTTTATTAACTTAGATTAACAAATACAGTAACAAATGTATTGCTTATGGCTAGTGCATGTTAGTTAATACATTAACTAATGAACCTTATTGCAAAGTGTTACCAAAATATCCAAAAAACACTAGAACAATGTTATATATTTTGTTGATTTGTGCACTTACATTATCCCAAATGTTTCTGAGAATGTTTAAATACAGAGAAATAAGCATTTTTAACCAGGACACGGGTCGTGTGTGTGCGTCGCCCATACCCGCGTTACCCTCAATTTCCGGTCTTATTTTGTAGAAACCATAGAAACACCAAAGATGCTTTAGTATGTTATGTGTTTTATGGTTTACAGTGAAAATACTGGCGAAATTCACAGGGTTTTTTTTGTGCGCTCTGAAGGTAACATTAAAGTTGCTGCTTCCTTCATATCTCCAGTGTAACAGTACAGGCTTTTCCATTCATCCAGTGTGTCTTAGTTTGCCTTGTTGCTATTTTTACCCTCAGTTACAAGCGTTGTGTTTGTTTACTGGTGAATGATGGAGTCACTCTGTGACAGACGTTTCGCTTCATACGATTATGACCACGTCCACACATTGTCTGTGTGTGTGTATATCAGTCTTTTCTGTGCTTATGTTTTGATGTGTGTCTGTGTCTTGTTCTCTGTCTCAAGCTCTTGATTTCTCTTTCCCATTCACGTGTTTTTCCTGTTCGTCCACTTCCTGTTTGTGTCATGTGACTGCAGGGCAGCCATTAAGAAACACACACACCTGCCCAGGTATGATGAACCAAAGTGAAACCGAACACATGCCATCTGTCAGTCATTAACCACAGATTTCCGGTGCCAGATGATATACGCGCTTGAGTAATGTTCACTATTTCACTGTCTCAAGACATGTTAATTGAGCCGTCAATCACACACACGCGACTCTTTCACTGTGTGCTTATTTAGGAGGAGTTTCATGGGCCGTAAACTCTAGCATTCACACGTCGTTCACTTTCTCACTCAGATTTGCTGTCCGTCTCATGTTGTGTACTTGCTCTTTCTTTGCGTTTCTCTCTTTCTCTTCTGTAACACCTTCATTTTCTCTTCCATGCGTCCTTTAAGTCCTTTTGCTGCTTGGTGAGTTTTCTGATTTTATTTTAATGTTCTGTTATAATTAGTGGCAGACCAGGATTAATATCCCTGTCAATGAATGACGCATGTTTTGTTTTTAAATGCTTGAATTTTTTATTTTTTTGTAAATATTTTTAGTTATTATACCCTTTTTTATATAATATATTCTCTCAAGACATCGATGTTTGCATTGCACATTGAAAACACAGTATCGGTTAACCACTGTTTGTAATGCCAGTACTGGTGTGAAACTCAGAAATATGTGCAAGGTCCTTTCACTTTTGGTTCGGTGTCATTAAAATCACCAACTTTCAGTTTTATTTTGCATTGTGCATCTATAACGTCCAATGAACTTCCTTCCCTGCTTCGGATGTCCTTGCTTTTGTCTAGTTCTCCCTGGAGCTCTAGTTATTCTTCCCCTCACGCTTGTATTAATTTTGGCATCTCATTGTTCCTCTGTTTTAGGTTGAGCAGTTTGACACTAGGAGACTCAGAGCGCAGGTCTCCTCCTGGCCAGCAGAGGGAGACACTGTCCGATCTCTCCTCGGACAACACAGGTAATGCTAGACAAACATATACATATGCAAAAGTCAGGAATAATTATATGACATGACTTTATTCATGAAAGTAATGACATTTGTTTCACAGGGACGGGTTTAGTCCAAAGATGTGTGGTTGTGCAGAGGGACAATCTGGGGTTTGGCTTCACCGTGTGTGGCGAGAGAATCAAACTAGTGCAAAATGTTCGGCCAGGTAACGCACACACTCACTTAAACTAACCTTTGAAAGTTTGCAGTAAGAATTGTATTATTTTTTTATTTTTTTAAATGCTTTTATTCAACAAGGATGCATTAACCTATTATGCTGTGTTAAAGGTAAAGGTCAAAAAAACACTTCTCTTAATATACATCGGTACATCAAACAGTTTGTTTGAACTGTTCTACTCTGCTCTGATTGGTCAGATGACCCAGTCTGTTGTGATTGGTCTACTCTGCTCTGATTGGTCAGATGACCCAGTCTGTTGTGATTGGTCTACTCTGCTCTGATTGGTCAGATGACCCAGTCTGTTGTGATTGGTCTGCTCTGCTCTGATTGGTCAGATGACCCAGTCTGTTGTGATTGGTCTACTCTGCTCTGATTGGTCAGATGACCCAGTCTGTTGTGATTGGTCTACTCTGCTCTGATTGGTCAGATGACCCAGTCTGTTGTGATTGGTCTACTCTGCTCTGATTGGTCAGATGACCCAGTCTGTTGTGATTGGTCTACTCTGCTCTGATTGATCAGATGACCCAGTCTGTTGTGATTGGTCTACTCTGCTCTGATTGGTCAGATGGCCCAGTCTGTTGTGATTGGTCTACTCTGCTCTGATTGGTCAGATGACCCAGTCTGTTGTGATTGGTCTACTCTGCTCTGATTGGTCAGATGACCCAGTCTGTTGTGATTGGTCTACTCTGCTCTGATTGGTCAGATGACCCAGTCTGTTGTGATTGGTCTGCTCTGCTCTGATTGGTCAGATGACCCAGTCTGTTGTGATTGGTCTACTCTGCTCTGATTGGTCAGATGGCTCAGTGTGTTGTGATTGGTATACTCTGCTCTGATTGGTCAGAAGACCCAGTCTGTTGTGATTGGTCTACTCTGCTCTGATTGGTCAGATGACCCAGTCTGTTGTGATTGGTCTACTCTGCTGTGATTGGTCAGATGACCCAGTCTGTTGTGATTGGTCTACTCTGCTCTGATTGGTCAGATGACCCAGTCTGTTGTGATTGGTCTACTCTGCTCTGATTGGTCAGATGGCTCAATGTGTTGTGATTGGTATACTCTGCTCTGATTGGTCAGAAGACCCAGTCTGTTGTGATTGGTCTACTCTGCTGTGATTGGTCAGATGACCCAGTCTCTTGTGATTGGTCTACTCTGCTCTGATTGGTCAGATGAACCAGTCTGTTGTGATTGGTCTACTCTGCTCTGATTGGTCAGATGACCCAGTCTGTTGTGATTGGTCTACTCTGCTCTGATTGGTCAGATGACCCAGTCTGTTGTGATTGGTCTACTCTGCTCTGATTGGTCAGATGGCTCAGTGTGTTGTGATTGGTATACTCTGCTCTGATTGGTCAGAAGACCCAGTCTGTTGTGATTGGTCTACTCTGCTCTGATTGGTCAGATGACCCAGTCTGTTGTGATTGGTCTACTCTGCTGTGATTGGTCAGATGACCCAGTCTGTTGTGATTGGTCTACTCTGCTCTGATTGGTCAGATGACCCAGTCTGTTGTGATTGGTCTACTCTGCTCTGATTGGTCAGATGACCCAGTCTGTTGTGATTGGTCTACTCTGCTGTGATTGGTCAGATGACCCAGTCTGTTGTGATTGGTCTACTCTGCTGTGATTGGTCAGATGACCCAGTCTGTTGTGATTGGTCTACTCTGCTCTGATTGGTCAGATGAACCAGTCTGTTGTGATTGGTCTACTCTGCTCTGATTGGTCAGATGACCCAGTCTGTTGTGATTGGTCTACTCTGCTCTGATTGGTCAGATGACCCAGTCTGTTGTGATTGGTCTACTCTGCTCTGATTGGTCAGATGGAGTAATGATGCTGAAAATTCAGCTTTGATCACAGGAATTCATTACATTTTAAAATACATTACACAAGATAAGTTAAATTAAATTATAATATTATCTCACTGTTTTTACTGTATTTTTTCCCCCAAATAATTTCAGCCTTGGTGAGCACAAGACACAAGTCAAATCTCACTGACCTCAAACTTTTGAACAGTAATGTATGTTGATCCACCCAGTCAGATAATGACAGTCAAACCTGCTTCCTTTGGCCTCTCAGGTGGAGCAGCGGTCAAAGCAGGAGTTCAGGAAGGAGACCGGATCATTAAGGTATTCCAGCTACAGCACGCTTTGACATTGTGAATCATTAGTGATACTAATTTAATTAATAACTAACTTCATATTTGTCCTTTCTGTTTGCTTTTCAGGTCAATGGTTCGGTGGTTTCGTCCATGTCTCATCAGGAAGTAGTAAAGATGATCAAATGTGAGTCTCGTGGTCGATCATCTTGTTTTTGAAGGTTTCAAGCGTTTCGTGTCTGATGTGTGTTCTCTTCTTCTGATAGCTGGGACGTATGTGGCGTTGACTCTTCAGGGCCCGCCTCCTTTAGTCGGGTCTGTCCCGCTTCAGCCCCTCCCCACTGACCTCTTGCCCAATCACAGGACAGCACTGGGTGGGGAAGCCCCGCCTCCTCCTCTAACTCCTCCCACAGGAAGTAGTACCCCAACTCAGAGAATCACAGGACCCAAACCATTACAGGTGCATCATGGCTTTAAGACTTTTGAAGGCTAGAATAAATAGACGTAGATGTGGAATAATCTAACGGGTGTGTTTCCCGAAAGCATCGTTAGCAAACTGTGGTTATCGTTATCAGCAGTTAAACGAGTCGGTGTTTTCCGAAACCATCGTTCTAACGAACATTCGCAAACAGCATCGCAGAGTTGTGTGTTTGGAGCGACAGATCTCGACCTGTGGTTAGAAGCAGAGTTTCTAGTTTGCAAGACATGTGGACTCAATAACTCCTGATCTTGAGCAAAAAAAGCAATCTGGGTCTTTAATTAAGAATACATACAAATGTCATTTACGTCTTTTATTTTGTCGAGATTTAAAGTGTAGTTTTTGAAGTGCGCATGTGTGAACGTGCTCTAGTGTGTAAGAACGAGTCTATGACTGAATCTGGAAATAAGGCAAAATAACTGAGAATGAGAATTTTTTTAGAAATATTCCTCAGATGCCATGACTGTAATATAGCAAAACATCTAGCGTTAATTTGATCTCAAACAGATTCATTAACAGTAGTTACTACTCCAACACCTGTGTGACATCATTAACCAACGTGGTTGAACGACCAATTTACGACAATATGGTTTCGGGAAACAGTCGTGACTATGATTTCTTCAATGATGCACTATACTATGGCAGTGAAGCAGCGAGTTACGGCGCTGTACGGCAAACACACCCCTGAATAGCAGAAATAATAGATATAAAAATGGAATTTTGCACATTTTGGATGAATAAATCAAAAGTGTCTCTGAAGAAGATTAAAATGTAAATAGACAAGTCTGCATGTTCTGCGTGTCTCTCTCTGAATAGAGATCGTCACTTTAATGTTGTTCTCCGTCATTCTCAGGACCCCGAGGTGAAGAAACACGCCACAGAAATCCTCAGGAAGATGTTGGAGCAGGAGGAGGCAGAGCTACAGGTATGAGTTCAGTGTTCCTCTAGTGTGTGTGTGTGTGTGTGTGTGTGTGTGTGTGTGTGTGTGTTATGCCATGTCAAATTTAAACCCATCATTAACGAGATTCGCTGTGCAGAACCTCCTGGAGGAACAGTCTCGAAACCCCTCCCCTTCTCTAGAGGAGCGAATAGAAAGTGCCAAACGAAGAGCCAATCAAGTCAGAGTGAAGATCCAGCAGGATGTGGTGAGATTTGTTCATTACTCTTTTATCATTATTCTATCGTTTCTCTTCTATCATTATTCTATCGTTTCTCTTCTATCGTTACTCTTCTATCATTATTCTATCGTTTCTCTTCTATCCTTACTCTTCTATCGTTACTCTTCTATCAAGCAAATCTGATAGCTTTCAATTACACTGTAATGTTGAATGTCTATAATTAATGTTTAAAATGTAGGAGAAAAAATCATTTTCATGAGACATCAGTAGCTGTATTAGTGTCAGTGATGCTGACTATTCATAAAAATATGCCATTAAACAAGTATTTAAAATATACTGTCTTTATGTTGTGTTTACATTATAAAATATATAAAAAAACTGAAATGTAAGTGTTTTTAATCGCGATTAATCACAGAAAATGTTTTAATCGATTGACAGCACTACTCAAAATATTAGAATATGTCCTATGATCAATAAAAAAAGCATTTATAATACAGTAATGTTAATTTATGCTCTTAATACTTGGTTGAGGCTCCTTTAGCACGAATTACTGGATCTTCTCTCTTCCAGGATGGAAGCTACAGCTCATTAATATTAGAATATGTCCTAATATCAATTCAAAATAAATTATTTACAACACAGAAATGTTCATTTATGCACTTAAGACTTGATCCGGGGTCATTTAGCACGAATCACTGCATTAATGCGGCGATCTTCTCTTCCAGGATGGCACTCGATCTGACGCTGTTGCTAACTATCTCACAGCGGGAGAAGGTCAGAGTTCAGCATGTTAATATTGAAGAGCTCATATGATTCGTTCTCGTTATTAACGTCGTCTTTCCTGTTTTCGAGCAGGTCGGTTATCGATAGACTCCAGTGAAGGAGACGTCGAGGTGAGTTTCATTCGCTTCTTTCATTATCCTCAGAAGCAAACGTCCCCTATCCTTCGATCCTTGGATCCGCCCAACCGTTTGTTTCCCGTTCCCCTGTTCCCCTGTTTAGGCGAGTGAGAGTCCCTTCTCTTCCCCCTCCACCTTCCTCAGGAACCCCCTGCTCCGCCGGCAGGGGTCCGACACACACCCCTCCGACCCGGTGAGACACACACTTGTTTCCCGTAGAGCGATTGGTGTCGAGTCTTGAGTCTGAACATCTTGTGTCTGTTCAGGGAGGAAAGACGCAGATCATTGGACCAGAGGAAGAAGAAGAGGAGGATGATGGGTATTCGATCAATGAGGTGAGAGAGTCGACACTGGTGAACGTCTTACTGCATACTTCACGGGGTTTCTCAAATTGGGGTTCGTGAGTTGATGAAAAGGAAGTTATTAAGGCGAGAATCATTGTTTTTTTTTCATGCACTGCTCAATTTTGAGATTTGCTTTTCATAACATGTCACTTCTAGGGTTGGGAATCGAAAATCGATTCCAATTCTGGAATCGAATACTTGAGGTCAGGAATCGGATACTTGTTATACAATTAAAATGTTAATTCCTCTTATCAATTCCTTTGTGAGCATTTCAATGACTTTAAACGACTCATTCGCAGTTTTCTGTGTACGTGTGTATCAGTATATTGGATCCGTGCAGCTCTTAAAGTGACAGCAGCCTCATATTCCTGCTGCCGTCTCTATTATAACACTAATCAAACGACAACAGACATTTCATTCAAAAATTCACTCGTTCTTGACTGAATATCTTTTGTAACTATGTAATGGATATTTTATTTATAAAGTACAGTGCTATTTTACAGTTGATTTACAGTTTCTGAACCTGAAAATCTTAAAACACGGTTTATTTCAATCGTATCTTTGTTCAGTTGCATCTATTTTTTGCTATTGCTAATTTTTTGGGGTTCTTTTTTAATTACTGAGTGTTTACTTGTCTGTAATAAAGTTGAAATTTATATTAGTTAGGCTAGTAGTTTTTCTATAGTATTTTTAAACCACAGGCAAAGTGTTCTTTAGCCTGTTGATTTTTGTTCAGGATATTCTGCTATTTCTTAATTGAAATAAAGCTGAAATAAGTTAAATATTATATATAAAAAATTTAAGGATGAGAAATGTTGCTAATTTGAAGTGCTAAAATGACCAAAATTAAAATAAAAAATGTATATAAAAACAATAAACTAATAAAAGCATGTAACAAAATTACTAAAACGTTAAGAAACTTAAAACAAACTTAAAACATAAATGAAAGCCAGTATAATAATAAACTTTATTTTCTCTAGCGCCTTTAGAAGTTAAATCTCAAAGCGCTTCACAAAATAAGAAAAAATAAGACAAATACAACAATATAAAAGAAAAGCATTCATAAAAGAGAAGTACATTCAAAGTATACAATTCAAATATAAAATGTAATAAATTGTCATCACTTCAAATTAGCAACATTTCTCATTTAAGTGTTTAAAGTTAAAACAATTTTTTTATTTATTAAAGCTTTATTTCAATTAATTAGCAGGTTTTTTTTTAACTAGTTTTAGTTTTTAAAATTACATCTTATAATACAATCAAAAGTTAAAACTGTTTTGCCACACTGGGATTGTAATTCACATGTTTCCAGTGAGATTAATCTCAAACTCTCTCCCATTGTAAGATGGACGGGCCGTTTCAGGACATCGAGCTGCTGAAGAGTCGTCCGGCACACATGACGGTGTTCATGAGATACGTGTTCGGTCAACTCCTGGACCCCAACCCACTGGTCAGTGCTGCTTCAGGAGCTTTACATGAGCCGTATGAATAAACCATCAGTCCTCACGTGTGTGTGTGTGTGTGTGTGTGTGTGTGTGTGTGTGTAGCTGTTCTACCTGTGTGTGGAGGCGTACCTGGGCTCCAGCCCGAAAGACGCGCGTTCTCTCGCCCCTCAGATCTGCTCACACTTCCTGGACCACGACGCCGTGAGTGTCTGGTCACACACATGATCCAGCCAACTCAGATGCTTATCTGATTATTAACTGTCCATTTCTGATGCTTTTTCACAGCCTCTGAAGATTAAAGTCCGTGAGGAGATTCTGACTGATATAGGTGAGATTCAGTGCTGTTTTCAGAAGGGATGAGTCACGATTTTCCAATATTCGATTAGTTGATTTAATTATAGAATATTGAATTGGTTGTGCGATTATTATCTAAAAAAAAAAAACCCCATGTTTTGGTGCTGATGCGGTTCATGTAACCAGAGGGTGACGCTGCCAATAAGCTGTCACAAAGAACCGGCAAAAGTAATGATTATGAATATGTCAAATATAGCAAGGACACATTTTAATTGTTTATTAATAAACTAGTGTTTTCTGTGTCAGTGTCGGCTGCAAAGATGAAGTTGACAATGCTGACTCGCCATCTATAGAGAGAAATGCACATTTCATACGGCTTACATAAGCAGAGAGTTGCCCACTTCTTTTCGCTTGAATTGTTATGTTTAAAAGTAGACATTTCAAGCTTTCTTTATATATATTTCTCATGCCTGTGAAGTAGCCTATACGCTGAGTTTCGGTTCATTTATGAGACGCGCTCCAGTTCACGAGCAATGCAAGTGATCACGCGGGTGCCTCCACGTCCTGATTATATTCTGCTGTATGCTTCTTATTTATTAAATCCAGGCAATTGGTTGATAAAACACTGATTAAAATTAACATACAATTCATACAAAATGAAAATTCGCTTTAAAGAAAGGTTTTCTACAAAACAAAACTTAATGAAATGGTCAAAATCATGCCTGACCCACTCCATGTGTCTCCCGATATACTGCGCATCTAATGATCCTATCTTACTCATGCTGTTCACTTCTCACATAATCAACATAGATGAAATTAAAAAATATTATTTAAACATGAAAATAAATGCGTTTTCTTTAATGACTACAACCCGTATAGACAGTACAGAGACATGTAATGTCTGAGTGGGATTTGAGCGAACGCCGTTTTACCGGTGAGCAAAAAAAAAAAATCTAATATTATTTTTGCTTGAAATGCCCATCCCTAGTTTTCCGAGCTCTTGAACAGAAAGCGATGGCAGTGATGATGATGATGATGGAGGTGTGTGTGTGTGTGTGTGTGTAGAGAATCGTCTCCACGCGCAGGAGGACATCCGAGGGCCGCTCTCTGAGCTCCAGCAGCAGGTGCTTCCAGACATCCAGGACCAGCTTCAGGACTACAGGTGTGTGTGTGTGTGGGACTTTCACATCCAGTTTCACTTTATTTCGCCAGTCTGGAAGGCGTGCTGTCTAACACTAACCAATCAGACCTCAGGAACCGCCCCAAACGCCGCAATAACCAATCAGACCTCAGGAACCGCCCCAAACGCTGCAATAACCAATCAGACCTCAGGAACCGCCCCAAACACTGCAATAACCAATCAGGGGTGTGTTTCCCGTACAGCGCCGTAACTCGCTGCTTCACTGCCATAGTATAGTGCATCATTGAAGAAATCAACTAGCTAGTCATGGCTGTTTCCCGAAACCACATTGTCGTAAATTGGTCGTTCAACCACGTTGGTTAATGATGTCACGCAGGTGTTGGAGTAATAACTTCTTTTAATGAATCTGTTTGAGATCTAATTAACGCTAGATGTTTTGCTATATTACAGACATGAGGACTATTTCTCATTTTTCTCAGTTATTTTGCTTTATTTCCAGATTCAGTCATCGGCTCGTTCTTACACACTAAAGCTCGTTCACACACGCGCACTCTTCAAAAACTACACTTTAAATCTCTTGACAGACTAAAAGACGTAAATGACATTTGTATGTATTCTTAATTAAAGACACAGATTGCACTGAATGTCAGATTGCTTATTTTGCTCAAGATCAGGAGTTATTGAGTCCACATGTCATGCAAACTAGAGACTCTTCTTCTAACCACAGGTCGAGATCTGTCGCTCCAAACACACAACTCTGCGATGCTGTTTGCGAATGATCGTTCGCTGAACTGCTGACAACGACAGAACTTGCGACCATAGTTTGCTAACGATGCTTTTGGGAAACACACCCCAAAAATGAAGAGAAATAGATATTTTTTTAAAGTAAGGGCGGTCATCGTTTTCATGATCGATCGTTGCTGTCACAAACAAGTACTCGATCACTCCTGCCTATCCCTAAATCAGTTCTCTTTCACAGTGTTGTTGGT